>NC_056525.1:213258324-213314034 GCF_019175285.1 Sceloporus undulatus | reverse complement strand
CATCATCATCATCATCATCATCATCATCATCATCATCATCATCATCATCACCACTGTTATTACAATTTCCATTTTTTGCATGGTATCTTATAATCAAAATACTGAACAGTTAAAAAAGCCAAAGCACTATATAATATAAACAACAGTGTTTGCAATGAACAAATTGTAGCAACTGATTAATCACCAAATATTACTAGCTTTCATATATTATATCTATTGGGGAATGTGAGAGACAATTGTGAATCTCACAAGCAAAGTAATTAGTATTTGTAAGCAGAAGGTGAGCAACAACCAACTCCATGCCACAACCTCACAGAGACAGGATTTAACAAAGAGATAAAAACAAGCTCAGTTTTCTTTATGAAAAACATACCAAGTAGGCTTACCTACAAATACTAAAGCTTTCCTAACATCTCATGATGAGAGGCTCTGTAATTTCATAGAACCATAGAATCATAGAGTTGGACGAGACCACAAGGGCCATCCAGTCCTGTTGGAGTATTAAGGGTTAAAACAGCACACAGGGAAATGCTTGATGTGTGTGTGTTTGGCCATGAGCATTCAGCAGAAAGACGAGGCTGATTTGCACAGCTGGTGCTCATAGGCTCAAGGACACTTTGGTGTCTAAGTGCACGTAGTCATGGATGATGAAACAATGTGTCTGGATTACACAGGGGACACATGTCATGGTTACACACCTGAACTCACTGGGTTTGGGATACCACATGGTCTGGAGTCTATATAAACCCAGGGGTTTCAAGTGGTAGCTTGTGGGTTTGTAGTAGGAGTTGGTATGCGTTTTGGAGATCTGTATTTGTATTATAGCACTGTGAATAGAGCACTTCGGGAGACTTGGCTTCTCTAGTCATTTATCAGTAGAAGTCTGGCATCAGTGTGCTGTGTGTCCCCGGAGGTTCCTTCATTGCTTCAGTTCCTGGAAGCCATCCAGCTGCTGTTATCTCATCTGGCTCTGGAACCACGTTTCTGCTGAAAATTGCCGGCTTGCTCTGCTCAAAGGTCTGATTTAACCATAGGGCTCATTTGAGTTGCTGACAGTGGTTGTTGGACCCAGCAGTTTGTGCTGACAAGTCCAACCCCCTGCCATGAAGGAACTCCCAATCAAAGCATCCCCGACAGTATTCTTCAAATGTGGAGGAGGATGAGAGAGAGAACTACAGAGTACAAAATGGGGGGGGGGCAAGCAAACTTAAAACAAATAACAAATGAAGACAAACGGAAGCAGATAGAGGTAGGATGTGGCTAAGGAAAAAACAAGAAATGACATGAATGTAAGTTATGCTTAAGCACTTAGAGAGACATACAAATTAGTAGCTACTAAACATAGGCATGTTAAAGTTGTTATTCCTAACAACTATTGGAGCGAATAAATGTAGCAGGTGTGGGACCAATATTGTGCTTCTGGGACCATCCAGACCACACAGATTTCCATAAATAAAAAGAAAAGAAGAAAAGAAATTAGCACAAAGTCCACTTTTGGTTCTAAATAATATTGGGGGGGGTTTAATGTTCAGTTGTACGTTGTGGTCTCCTGAAACCTATTTAAAAGTTGAATTGTTCCTCATAGAGGCTTCCAGGAGAGATACTTCACAGCCCATTTGAGGAGGAGGAGGACAAAATGGGAATCTGTAGGCTCAAAGGCCATAAAAACAGCTGGGGCAGGCACTGTACACAGCTCAAAGACCACATGTTGCCACCATTGATCTGTATAGTGTAACCCACACCACCAAAATACCAGACACACACTGAGAGATGTGAAGGAATATTCCTTCAAAGAACTAAACAGTTTTCCAATTCTTTGGAGGGAAAGAATATTGAGTAGGAATATTTTTTCTGAGGAAAAAATCTCAGGAAAGATGACAATAACCTACAATTAACACACAACAGAACTTGGAAAAATTACTTTTTGGACTAAAAAAATCACATAATGTCCCAGTCCAAAACCAGTAACTTAAAAAACCTGAAGGCACTCTTAATTTCATGTCCTATGAAAGGCACTGATGGTTGCTCTAAATAAAACAGTGTATATAAATGCACATAAAATGTACATGTTCTTTCAGTGTAGAATTAAAATCCTGAAGCTGGAGACTTAGAAACAAGAGTAGACTACATTATCAAACCTTTCTGCTTTTCTGTCTTGGCTGGATGCCCAAAAGACAGAAAAATTCTAAAAACTGCCTGTAAGCACTTATTTACTTTACAAAAAAGGATCACAGCATAGAACAACTCCAGATCACAATATTATCTCAGTAGAACATTGGCATCCTGAATTCCCATTCCCTAATTGAGAATCTTCTTGGCATAGAAGCTGTTGCATGACTGGGAAACATTCTCCAGAGATAAATTAATTTGTGCAAATGACCATACTCAGCTGTAATTGCTGTCCACTAGCAGAATGTGTCAAGTTAATATTTTACCCCATAGGAAATTAAAATCATAGTCATTTGTTGCAGAAACACATATGCATGCACATACATAAAGATTGCTCTCACCATAGTAAGTTCTCCTTCTTCTTAACTTAAAAGTACCATTACCTGTTTTACTATTTGATCATTTGCTAGCCAGATTGTAGTAACTTTGTTATTTCTACTACTTTGAATGTTATATTTTTATTTATTTTATTTAATCATATAAGTTCTCCTTACATGATTTTACACATACTGCAGTTTTCACAATTTGTCTACCACTTCACTTTTGAATCTGCATTTACTGTATTTTGAGTGCAGTGTTGGTTCAAGTACCATTCTCCTTTGCTCATTGGAGCTAAATTCCAAGAGTGGTATAAAAAATAACCTTAATTTTTAGATATTATCATCAATTTGGGCTCTACATCATAAATGTTTCAGCCTTCTTCGTCTAAGAATGAAGAAATGAAGCAAGATTACACCCTTCACTCTGATAAGAAGTCTTAAACATTTATACCAGCTGTTTGAAAATGTCATACAGAGGTTTACACTAAAATGAAGCAGAAGGATCTTCCACAAGTAGATCCTTTCTATTACCAAAAAACAAATAATGAATGGAACCAAATGTGTATTTTGGAATACATCTACTGGTACTTTAAAGACTAAAATCTTGGAGTGAAAATTGGAGTGCATGTTCATGTCACAGTTCTAGGTGTGAACAACAGCTTGGACCATGAAAGCCATTTTTCAAGGAAAATATATAAAATACATAAGATGCACACCATATATCCCTTGAGAACTGTGATATCACATTGAAGCTTGGTGTGCTTTCTCACACCAAATTCATCATTATCACCAGGCTCACAGCCTCAGTCTCTGAGAAATAATATGCCTGTGGCATTGTCCTACCATTTCAGCTATTTACAACTTTATTTTAAAAGCATCAATGCCTCTGATCATACCTCTATCTATAACTGTTACAGTTTCTGTCAGGAATTATTATATCAAGTCATGGGTTAACCACTCAGTGCTCACTTTGACAAACCATAGAATGGAATTAAATGCAAAGGTCAAGAACCTCTTTGGAGAAACACAACGCCATTATAATATAATTTCATGTGGTACTGAGCACCTTTGGCACATAATTAAAGGATAATTTCTGTTCAACACACTGGAGTTCAAACAACTTCTTAGTGATGGATCCTGCTGTTGCAGACTTCGCTGCTTGATAAATTCTAAATGTCAACTGGGTTTGAAACCACTGCAGAATATGCAGTTTGAGTCCAATGCCTTCAAGTCATTTCTGACTTATGGTCACCCTAAGGCAAACCTATCATGGAGTTTCCTTGGCAGAATTTGTTCAGAAGGGATTTGCCTTTGCTTGCCTCTGAGAGTGTGACTTGCCTAAGGTCATCCACTGGTTTTCTGTGGCCAAGTGGAGATTTGAACTCTGGACTTCCAGTGTCCTAGTCCAACATTCAGACCACTATAACAATACACCATCTTATACCATGCTGGCTTTTCAATGACTACATACAAAATTCTTGAGTTGAACAACTAAGGACTTTATCACACCTGAGGAATTTCTCTTAATTTTGAATGAAAAGAAAGTGGGGTCAGAACGCATTCACATGAATTTGCTAGTTCAGCGAATTTATGTGAATGCGAATTACGTTTGAACTGGCTTCCCATTGTCCAAAAATAGCATGCCATTGCCTGAATTTGCATGTGGTTGTTTATCACGCAATAAGGTGAAACCTCATGATTGCGCTCGGACTGACTTCACATTGCCCGAATTTGCATGTGATAGTTTATCACGCAATAATGTGAAACCCCATTATTGCGTTGAGATTGCCATTGGATTATACTTCCAATTTCCCTTGTCTGATAAACTCCTAAGTTATCATGTCTACTCAAGTCAAGTTGGTCACACTACTGATTTCAATCTAAGTGATTTCACTAGGATTGGAATATGGATAGCTCAGTTGTGGATGTAGTTCAATTAATTTATTGATAACATTTGCTTCTTCACTTGATACTTTCACTTGATACTTTCAGGATCAAGGTTATCTAATCACTGAAATGCCATGATGTGATTCTTGCTATATTTCTCTTCAATGGAATATATACAGGTGACAATACAGGTGAGAATCCTGTGGGCAATTTTCACTTATGTTAGTATAATCAAAACAACATTGTTTTGACTAAGGAGTAGCAGATGTGTATACCATGCTGTATGTGTGTGTGGTGGAAAACAGCATCAAAGCTGCCCTCTGCAATAGGTAAAGCTGCCCTGCTGGCTTCCAAGAAACTCAAGGGTGGTAGGGCAGCTTTACCTCTTAATGGAAATGACATTATGGCTTTCACAGCATTTTCGCCCATCCTGCTTTGTCACAACTATGACCCCTTTATCTTTGCTGTTATTCCATTGCCTCAGCTATAGAAATGCAAATCTTCTTAAATGTCATCCAAGAAAAATGATTGTACCATTTTTCCTTTCACTATTAGTAATCTAGGAACTATTATGTGTAAAAACAATGTGTGTCTTTTCTCTTTACATTGGAAATAGCATTTCCTATGAGAAAAAAATAATATTTCTGCACAGAAAACATTTTCTGCACAGAAATGTTATTTTCTGCACAAATCTCACAGGTTTTCTTCAAGCAGAATAAATCCTGAACTGTGAAGATTCTCATCCATCTAGGAATCTCCTTATTAGTGTTTCCCGAAACTCAAGAAACCTGAGTTTTGTCTATTTTTTGTATTTTTTCAAATATTCAGTCCATTTGCTTCATCAGCTTCCAGAATAAGTACACTAGCGGACAGGATATTGGCCAGACAATCCAGAGATATATGTTATAGTTCTTCTTATAAAGTAACCCAGTTGAGAAGTACATTCAGCCCTCCACACTTGTGGGTTTCAATTTTGTGGATCTGATTATTCACAGATTATTTGCTGCCTCCTCATCTGCTGCCCTATGCTACTTTTAATAGGGACTGCAAGCCTCATGAGACTAAGAGAATGTGAATGAGGCTTGTGAGTCCCTATTAAAAATGGTGTGGGGCAGCAGTGGAGATGCAGCAAGCCATGCCAGCTGCACACTTCTGCTTTGTGAAGGAACCCAGACACCTTAAAGGCAGCCAGGGTAGGTTGAATTCACAGACAGTACTTTTGTAAGTGTTAATTATGGTTGTGGGGACCTAGAGTTTTTCCCCCCCACTTTCATAGTAGTCATGTGCCCATAACCTCAACAAATGTGGTGGGCTGACTGTAGTGATAGGATCTTGGTCGAACAATACAGTGATATATTTTAAATTTCTTTACTAAGTAACTCAGTTTAGAAGTAGTCTCCTTAAATAAATGATATCTGCTTCTCTTTCAGCATTACAATTTCCCCCCAGCAATTAATTCTAACAAATTTTAAATAGTCTGTCGATTAATTAAGGTTGCACTCCTAAGCTTTCTTGCTGAACCTTGTCACTGAAACAAATGAGATTTACTTGGAAGTAAAGAGGATTATTATTTGGTGCATATTTGTAATGAGAATAAAGACCTGAAGAGCAGGAACACATGAAAATTGTTGGGAAAATGTTTTCAGGGCATACAGTGATAAACATAGAAGTCATATACATTCCTTCACCTACACTTGCTTGCATCTGCCAATGGGTCCTTCATATTTTCTTTTACAGCAGAGAAGTCCTTCAAAATGCAGTTTTACCATGCAATATATTGTTTGAGCCAAGTAATTTGAAAATCATACCATAAATAAATAAATAATAGTTCTGTTGGAAAACTGAGTATTCTTTGCCTAAGAAAACTTATGAAATTCAGGAGGTCACTATAAGTCAACAGACAACTCAAAGGCACACACATACACTTTTGCTAATGTGCACAGCATTCTCTATGCCAGCCTGTGCTGTTCATTTCAAGCTGAAAGACAAATATCACTCCTTCGTAACAATCATATTGTAATTCTAACCACAATGATGAACCATGCTAGCCAGCTGTAACATATAGATATTAAAGCAAATGGTGCCTATAATCAAACTCCAGGATTGGAGAAACACTGTTAGTTGTAGCAGCCATCTGAGAGCTCACAAATGAAAACAAAATAAGCTACTGAAATACTGCTCCTGTCAATGGTACCATATGTTTAAAAGAAGCTATTAGAAGAAGCCACGCTCAGTAATCTTAAAAGGCAGAGGATATATCTAACCAAATCAAGATAGCAGATGGTACACAGCAATAAAAAGTCTTGTTATGAAGTGTGATCAACACTATCATATAATCCAGTCTCAAATCTGACAATGCAATATTTTATAGCAGCTCCAGTGATTCAAAATCAACAATTCTGAGAGGGATAAAAAATTTGAAGCTGGGTAATGGGCTTCCTAGAAACTTCCTAGAAGCAATAATTTCAGTTCAGCTGCAAATGTAACAATAATAATTACATCAAAGGGCTAAGTAGTAGTGACCCCAGAAAATCAATGTCAGTGATGTTGTTTTCCAGACATGTTCCTAGAGAGATACCACTATCACCACATACATGTACACTTGACATGTTCTTCTTGATGAGCCCCAAGATTGGTTTCATTCATGTGCTGGGGCCTTTTCACACTATACAGGTATAGTAATTTATTTCACCTTAACTGCCATGGAAGCATCCTATGGAATCCTGGGATTTTTAGTTTGGTGAGGTACTAAGGTTCTCTGGCTGAGAATTCTAAAAACCTCAACTACAAATCTCAGTATTCCATTGGTGTTGCCAATGGTGTTAAAGTGGAATAGGGCTCTATAATTGTGTAGTGTGAAAGGCCCCCTGGACTCAATGGCTGCCCATGGTCTGAGAAGGTTTGTGCCTTACCCCACCACTTTGGGGTGAGACCCACACTGCTCAAACTCTGGGTTGTCTTAGATTTTGGTTTTCAATGCTAACAGAGTTCTAAATAATTTAAAGGCTGCTCTGAAAAGCACTATCTCATTTTGAACAAGTTTATAAGCTTGGACTGTCACATTTTCCGGACATAAGAGCTATTAAAAATGGAATTGATTGTGGCCCTACCATTTATGTTTTATTCATCATGTGTGACATTTTATACCAGTATGATCGTCCTGTAAACTCAGAAAAGTATTTAAAATATTAAAAGATCTACTTTATCCATTCAGAACCTCTGTTCACATCAGCCATCCAGCTGCTGAAGGCCTGTTTGTTTGTTTTTAAAGTATTTATATGAGGGGGAAAAAAGAACAGAAGGATGAAGAAGGGGCCAGCATAGCCTTTATCAGAAGGGAACAGACAGCAATTAGACAGTGTATCATAACTGCACTAAACATATTTCTGAAGGTGGCAGAATTGAGAGAATACTATTTAAAGTGGCATCTTTGATAATATTTACACAACCAAGTACATGTTATATGCAAATCATTATACGGAAAAGTCACAATAAGTTCACCTGAGTGAAAACCAGAGGGCTTCTATACACTTAATGGCTGTGTAAAACAGGAAATTTCAACAGATGTTGTTACCTGGTTGTGTGACAAGCAACACCTACTGAAAGTCTCTCTTCTGTGCAACCATTCTGCATAACCACAAACACAAACATATAGGAGCCCTCATCAGTTTTCACTCTGGCAACCCTAAGATCAAATATCAAACTACCACTCTTAGATCAAACTATTAGTGCAGTTGTAACATATTACCTTTATGTCTAGTTGATTGCTATCACCATATTGATTGCTTTAAATAAAACTGTGGTTATAAATGGGATTGTTCAGAAATTGAATTGTGTTTCAGTGAAACAATTCAATATACATATGCCTTCATAGAAACACCTGTCTTTCATGGAATTTTCTTTGTTAAGAAAAAATATTCTATATGTCCCCACCACCATTACCTCCAAGAAGAAATACATTTATATTAGACTTGATTTATTAGATGTCTGATATTTACTAGAAACTAAGGCCTGGTACAGACGGGAGGGGAAGTGCCGTAATTGGGCCGAAACTAGACAGCAACCACACACTCCCAACCCCTAGCGCATGGCGGCGGTGCCATCATGGCAGCCTCAGGTCCACATGGGGGCCACCATGATGGTGCAGCGTCCGCACATTGCAGACAGGAAGTGGTATCATGGCAGTGCCTTTTTCTGTTTGCAGCACTGCAAAAAAGAAGCCACTCTAGGTAGCTTCTTTTTGGCAGCACATCAGTGCTGCGCAATGCAGCTGCTGTGGCACCAACAAGGCGGAATGACAGGCGGCACAGAGCTGCCCATCTGTCAAGCCCCTTAATCAATAGGAGGGCCTTATTTTCATCTATGTGTTTTGGCTGAAGATAGCACCAAAAACACCTGTGAATACTCTATAACAATGGGCCCAGTTTTGTATAGTCACTTTGCTAGGGATAGTTATAATTTACTTGCATGTTGTCCAGAGCTTATAGGAGTACCCTTTTTGCCATACAGTTCACAGAAGTATAATAGCAACTCACAGAATTCTCTAGCCAGTATAGCCATTAAGGTAACTTTTCCAATTTCTGTCCTGGGCCTAATAAAACAGTGGTGTCACTAGACGGTGCAAGGAGTGCAGGCTACACCAGGTGATACCTGGTTAGGTCCTCCTGCAGGCTGTATGGCTTCACCCCTGCCCTGTCTCTCTTCACAAAAAGAGAGCCAAGGTGGTGGTGGTGAGGGGCGAGCATTTCCTGAGTGGCTTCACTGCTGCCCCAGCTACCTTCCCGAGGAGGAACCAGAGCAGCAGCAGGGATGGGGGGGTGAGTGCACCCCTCATGGCTTCACTCCCCCAACTGTCACCCTGAGGAGGGAGCCAAGGCAGCAGAAAAGCAGTCGCTGGGGACCCTGAACCTCCTACCGCCCTCCTGTTGTCCGGTCACCTTTTCCAAGTCTGTCGAGGAAGAGGCAGCAGGTGAGCAAGGCAGTGGGATGCAGAGGGGAGGCAGGCTGTCACCACTGCCTCCCCTCTGCAGGACCCCATAATAGATGTCACTAAACCTGGTGACATCACTGTGATAAACCTATTCTAATTTTCCTCTTGCTTCTGGGGCCCTTGTAAATATTTGCTACTATTTACCAAGGTTCAGTTCCCTTTTCAGACAACCTAGAAATGTAAACTCTAAGTGAGAAATGAATGCTAGCATGAGAATGTTTCCATCATGCTTACACGCACCTGAAATCTAAAACACCATGCAATGTTAGCCATTATATTCTTGACAGTTAGTATAAAAGGCTTTGTTGAAAATGTATCCTACGCACTTTTAAATTAAACATACCTTTTTTAAAAAAAATCAAAATGTGTTGGAAGTATATTATCATACACTTGCCTTGTCTTTTCCCTGCTTTTTACCCATGAAATGTTGGGTGGCATGCAATTTTCTCCCCAAAGGCATGGAGGTTAATGGACAGATCTTGATCAGCACTGAAAAATGTTTTACGATAAGAAAAAAAATTGTACATTTCTGCCCTGGTGTCATAGAGAGTTGCAAGATGAGAACCTAATAAATCTGCATGTTGAGGCTGGTTGATATAGAATAGGTAGCACCTAGCTTAATGGTAGTACAAGCAAAATGGATCTAAGGAGTCTTAGTGGACCACAGGCTGAAAACGAATCAGCAATTTGATGCAGCAACTAAGAAAGCCAATGCAATTCTTGGCTGCATCAATAGTAGTATCCAGACTGAGCGAAGAAATAGTACCACTCTATTCTGCTTTGGTCAGACTTCACCTAGAATATTGCATCCAGTTCTGGGCACCACAATTCAAGAATTATATGGAGAAGCTGGAGTACATCCAGAGGAGGGAGACCAAAATGGTGAAAGGTCTAGAAACCAAGCCCTATGAATAGTGATTTAGGGAACTGGATATGTTTAGGATGGAGAAGAGAAGGTTAAGAAGTGACATGATAGCCCTCATACCGAGGATGGGGCAAACTTATTTTCTGCTGCTTCAGAAACTAGGGCCAGGAGCAATGGATTCAAGCTACAGGAAGAGATTCCACCCCAACATTAGGAAAGACTTGTTGACAGTAAGAGCTGTTAACAAGAGTTATGCTGCCTTGGAGAGTGGTGGATTCTTCTTCTTTTGAGATTTTTAAGCAGAAGTTGGATGGCCATCTGTTGAGAGTGCTTTGATTGTGCATTTCTGCATGCCAGGTGGTTGGACAGGATGGCCCTTGTGGTCTCTTTCAACAGGATGATTATCTGATTCTCTGATCAAGCTGAAAAGGAAGAGGCTTGCCCACGATCATCAAGTGACCTTTAGGGCTGGATGAGGGACTATACCCTGATCTTCCACAGCTCAGTTTAAACATTCAAGGCCTTGAAGACCTGAATTCATTTAGAGTAGTCAACAACTCCTGTACTACCTCTTTACCTATTCTGTGCTGCAATTCCCTTCTGCAGCATGCATGGAGTAGGCTTTCAGGACTTTTATACTCCTTCCCTTTCTTGCAGGGCTTTTGGTCTTCTATGTCCTAATTCATTTATAGGACAGATGCACCCACCCCTAATGGAGAGCAAATCCCAGACCATTTTAACCTACTGAGATTCTTCTTTAGGATTCTCAAAACTGAAGGCAATAGTTTGGGGATAATATGATGTCTGAACAGCAGATCTGAGTTTCTATATTTAAAAGAAAACCACCAGTATTGTTCAAGCATCATAGTCTATTGCCATCTTTTATTCCTTTTACTAATTTCTTTCAAAATGCTGACCCGTAATTTGAGTCAAGTGGAATCAAGATATTGAA
This sequence comes from Sceloporus undulatus, assembly GCF_019175285.1. NCBI lineage: Eukaryota > Metazoa > Chordata > Lepidosauria > Squamata > Phrynosomatidae > Sceloporus > Sceloporus undulatus. The sequence goes on along the minus strand of NC_056525.1, from coordinate 213,302,851 downwards.
GCTGGATAAATTACATCTAAATGAAACAAATCATGTATTTTTGTTCTGTAATCTTCTATGAACGTTGTGTATTTTGAGCCATTCTCAGATTAATTCTTTCAGTGAGGATTTGGAATTAATTTAAACACTTACATTATGGAAAAAAGGTAAGCTTAAGTTCTGAATGGTAAAATACTCAAACAGTGAAAAGCCACATGCATTCAAGGAAGTCAGTATTTGAACAAAGGAAGCACAATCAGTGTCTACTAAACTCATTGAAAGACTTTCCCCAGGTTCTTTCTTTCTTTCTTTCTTTCTTTCTTTCTTTCTTTCTTTCATTGAATCTTATCCAGAATGATGAACTGATCCTAAGAGAAAGTAGCTCATGCATTAATAGGGCCACATTAGTAGCAGCTTTTAAGATGCTAATAGAAAACTAACATTCTCAGCCACAGGATGGGGCTCATAGAAGACTATTCTTAGAGAATTAGGGCATTATCACACAAGGGGAAAAGAGGGAGAAAAAAATCATAATCCTGGCTAAATTGTGCGATTGCAAGGAAAATTTTCACGTGACATCATGTGCATTCAGGAGTTCTTCTGTGAATAATCCGCAATATTCCGGAAACAAACCATTCAGGAGGAACTCCAGTGAATTCATTCATGATAGCAGGAATGAAGTGTGATTGTGATAGTGTAAAAGCTAATTGAGCTTCATTACCAGTATTGCACAAGCAACTAAGGATACCCAGAATTCATTGCAGTGCTCACAATCCGTTCTCATTGCCAGGATTAGTTTTGCAGTGGATTTCAGTCTTTTCTCAAGCAATGGAGCACAATTTAGTTAACACTGAATTAAAATTATGTGCTGAAGTAATAAATTTTATTTTGCTGTCCTTATTCTGTGGGGCCAGGAACAGGATTTGTGGACATTCGATTGCATGACTGTGTGACTGTGTGAAACCATTGAGCACTATAGCGCTAGTGTTGCTTTTTATTTTCACTGCAGCCATTATTGCTGATTTGGCCATCGTGTGATAGTCTCCTTAGAAATGGGGAAATTCATTTCATGTTATGGTCTTTTAATTTGTTAAGAAACCTCAAAAATATTTGCCCAAAATTGAAGAATTGTTAATTTTGGTACATTCTTCAAAAATGAACTAAAACCCACCCAACTGAATTCAACCTATGAAATTCAATAGCGGTATTCCTAGCACAGTTAACAACATGTTATCTATTAGGATCATCCTTTAGGAGTCACTCAATTTTTTTAAAAAAGCAAATTTTTAAAAAGCACAAAAAGGGTTGAATGCCCAGAAGTCTAACCCAGGCTTTCAAAAGTTACAGTTTCTAGACTTCCATAGCATTGAGTCATGGCAGTTCAAACTGTATTAATTTTGTGGTATTGATGCAACTTCTGTCTCTGGGATTATACTGACTGGAAAATCATACTATTCCACATTTCTACACATCAATGAAGCAGTGAGTTGTTCTTGATGTGGTGGTGGTGGTATGTCTTCGAGTCAATTCATGTCACTTCCAGTTTCATTTTCTTTATGGATTTTGACCCATTTTCCTGTTTGGCAAACTGCAGGGGCCTAAGGGAAGCAATGTTTTTACCCATTTTGAGCATTTTGGGAGTGAAAATTTGCCATATGAAAGTTTGGCATGATTCAGGTTATGCACTGTGGGGGCTGAGGAGCTATGTGTGGTCTGTGGGTCTTACTTTACCCACCCAAATAGAATCATAGAATCATAGAATCATAGAATCATAGAGTTGGAAGAGACCGCAAGGGCCATCCAGTCCAACCCCCTGCCATGCAGTAAATCCAGATCAAAGCATCGCCGACAGATGGCCATCCAGCCTCTGTTTGAAGACCTCCAAGGAGGGAGACTCCACTACACTCCGAGGAAGTGTGTTCCACTGTCGAACAGCCCTTACTGTCAGGAAATTCCTCCTAATGTTGAGGTGGAATCTCTTTTCCTGCAGCTTGCATCCATTGCTCCGGGTCCTAGTCTCTGGAGCAGCAGAAAACAAGCTCACTCCCTCATCAATATGACATCCCTTCAAGTATTTAAATAGGGCTATCATATCACCTCTTAACCTTCTCTTCTCCAGGCTAAACATCCCCAGATCCCTGAGTCGTTCCTCATAGGGCAAGGTTTCCAGACCTTTCACCATTTTAGTTGCCCTCCTTTGGACATGCTCCAGTTTCTCAATGTCCTTTTTGAATTGTGGCGCCCAGAACTGGACACAATATTCCAGGTGGGGCCTGACCAGAGCAGAATATAGTGGCACTATTACTTCGCTGGATCTAGATACGATACTTCTATTGATGCAGCCTAAAATCGCATTGGCCTTGTTAGCTGCCGCATCGCACTGTTGACTCATGTTCAGCTTGTGGTCTACTTGGACTCCTAGATCCCTTTCACATGTTGTCTCCTTAAGCCAGGTGTCTCCCATCCTATATCTGTGCATTTCATTTTTTCGCCCTAAGTGCAGTACCTTACATTTCTCCCTGTTGAAGTTCATTCTGTTAGCTCTGGCCCAGCTTTCTAGTCTATTCAGGTCATTTTGAATTTTGATCCTGTCCTCTGGAGTATTAGCTATTCCTCCTAATTTAGTGTCATCTGCAAATTTGATAAGTATTCTCCCAATTTTTTCCTCCAAGTCATTGATAAAGATGTTGAACAGTACTGGGCCAAGGACAGAGCCCTGTGGGACTCCACTGTTCACTTCTCTCCAGGATGAAAAGGTGCCATTGTTGAGCACCCTTTGGGTTCGTCCGGTCAACCAATTACAAATCCACTTAACAGTTGCCTTGTCCAGCCCACATTTTACAAGCTTGTTTGTGAGAATGTCATGGGGAACCCTGTCAAAGGCCTTACTGAAATCAAGATATACTATATCCACAGCATTCCCTTCATCTACCAAGCTGGTAATTTTATCAAAGAAAGAGATTAGATTTGTCTGGCATGACTTGTTTCTCTGAAACCCATGTTGACTTTTTGTGATTATGGCATTGCCTTCTAGATGTTCACAGACTCTCTGTTTAATGATCTGCTCCAGGATCTTTCCTCGGATTGATGTCAGACTAACTGGACGATAATTGTTGGGATCCTCTTTCTTCCCCTTTTTTGAAGATGGGGACAACATTTGCCCTCCTCCAGTCGGCTGGAATCTCTCCTGTTCTCCAGGAGTTTTCAAAGATTATTGCCAATGGCTCCGATATTACATTTGCCAGTTCTTTTAATACCCTTGGATGTAGCTCATCTGGTACTGGAGACTTAAATTCATTTAGGTTAAACAGGTATTCCTGTGATATCTCTTTACTTATTCTGTGCTGAATTTCCCCTATTCTGTCCTCTGCTCCATTATCCTCAGGTTGAGCACCCTTTGCCTTTTCTGAGAAGACTGAGGCAAAGAAAGTGTTGAGTAATTCTGCCTTTTCTCTTTCTTCTGTTAGCATTTTGCCATCTTCTCCACGCAGTGGCCCTACCATTTCCTTCTTCTTCCTTTTGCTGCGGACATATCCAAAAAAGCCCTTTTTGTTGTTCTTAACCTCTCTAGCAAGCCTGAGTTCATTCTGTGCTTTGGCGTTTCTGACCATATCTCTACACTTGCTAGCTATTTGTTTGAATTCCGCTTTGGTAATTTCCCCATTTTTCTATTTCTTATACATGTTCCGTTTAAAATTTAGCTGAGCTGAAAGTTCCTTTGTCATCCATCCTGGGTTCTTGCGACACCTCCCATTTTTGTTTCTCACTGGAACTGTTTTAATTTGTGCCTTCAGTATCTCCCTTTTGAGAAACTCCCATCCATCTTGAACTCCCTTCTCTTTTAGTATTCCTGACCATGGGATCGCCCCCAGTATTTCTCTAAGTTTACTGAAGTCCGCTCTCCTGAAATCTAGAATGCGTGTCTGACTATGCCTGGCTTCTCCTTTCCATTGTATAACAAACTCCAGGAGAACATGGTCACTTCCACCTAAGGATCCCACCACTTGCACTTCATTAACCAAGTCATCCTTGTTGGTTAGGATCAGATCTAAAATAGCTGATCCCCTTGTTGCCTCTTCCACTTTTTGGACCATGAAATTGTCTCCAAGGCAAGTGAGGAATTTACTAGACCTTGAGGATCTGGCTGAGTTTGACTTCCAACAAATATCAGGGTAGTTGAAGTCACCCATCACTACTACATCTCTCCTTTCTGAGTGTGTGGTCATCTGTTCTAGAAAGGCATCATCCAATTCCTCCGTCTGACTTGGGGGTCTGTAGTAGACTCCCACCATAACATCCTTGTTGTTTCCCTGCCCTTTAATTTTTATCCAGATGCTCTCCACCTGGCTTCCAGGATTGATGTCCTGGATCTCTTCACTGGTGTAAATATCTCTGACATATAGGGCTATTCCTCCTCCTTTCCTGTTTGGCCTGTTTCTCTTGAAAAGGTTATACCCCTCTATTTCCACATTCCAATCATGAGACTCATCCCACCAGGTTTCAGTGATGCCTATTATATCATATTTGCTTTGTTGTACTAGGAGTTGAAGTTCATCGTGCTTATTTCCCATGCTCTGTGCATTAGTGTAGAGGCATCTAAGACCATGTGTTCCTTTTACTTGCTGCTTGTGCAAGTTCTTTTGCCTCCCACTGTTGGGTCCTTGCACTGTTTGTCTTTTTCCCTCTCTGTCAGTTTGACTATCTTCTCCAGCCTTTTGGCCTTCCAGAATACTGTCTCCCTCCCCCACATAACTCAGTTTAAAGCCCTCCTGATCAAATTCTTGAGGCTATTGGCAAAAATGTTTTTGCCAACTGGCGTGAGATGCAACCCATCCCTTTCCAGAAGTCCCTCCTCATGGAACCGCAACCCATGGTCCAAGAATCCAAATCGTTCTTGGCGGCACCATCTACGGAGCCAGTTATTTGCATCCGCTATTTTCTTCTCCCTTCCTGGACCATGCCCTTCGACTGGGAGAAGAGAGGAGATGACAACCTGTGCATCTACCTCTTTCAACTTCCTACCCAAAGCCTCATAATCCCTTATGATATTCTGAAGGCTATGCCTTGCAGTATCATTGGTTCCCACATAAACCAAAAGAAAGGGGTAATGGTCAGTAGGCTTGACCAGTCTTGTCAGCCTCTCTGTCACATCACGGATCTTTGCCCCAGGGAGACAGCACACCTCCCGAGACATCTTGTCAGGCCCACAAACCACTGGTTCAGTGCCTCTCAGCAAAGAGTCCCCGATGACCACTACACGCCTCCTCCGAGGCTTAGCAGCGGCCGTTCCCTTTGGTGGAGCTCTCTGGGTCCCCTGCTCTGTCCCTGAGGTCTGTCCCTGCTGTTGTTCCTCATCATCCTTGATAGTAGAGAGAGATTGAAATCGATTCTGTAGCTGTAAGCTTACAGAATGTTCCCTGGTTTCCCTACTTCTGTGTGTGACCTTCTTCCAATGATCTACTTCTGTTGTGTGTGAAGTGACCTCCTCTTCCCCAGCAACTTCCTTTGTGTGTTTCCTGTCCAGGACCATCTGGTCCGTTCTGGTCAGGACAACTTCTTCCTCCCTATGATGCTGAAGTGTAGCTACCTGGGCCTCCAGTTGCTGTACTTTCTCTTCTAAGAGGGCTACCAACTTGCACTTGGGGCAGGTAAAGTTCCCCATATCCCTAGGCAAGAAGACAAACATCCCACAGGTGTTGCAGGTGACTGCAGCAGGGCCTTCAGTGTCCATATTGAGAAGTCTTAAGGAAACTCTGAGCAAAACTGTGGGTTTCCTCTGCTAAACACAAGTGTAAAGACCCCCTGATGGCTTGGCCTTTGTCCTCAAACTCTGTCCTTGAGTTCAATTCACTGGCCTTATAGTTATGTAGACTAGCTCCTTGCAGAGCAAGTCTCTGACTCACTTCCTCTGAGCAGAAGTACCCACAAACCCCTTAAGGAAAAGGGAAAAGAAAATGTGGAAAATTAAAGGGCCCCCTCTAACAATGTTCCCAGGCCAGCTTCTCCAAATCGTCCTTGACTATATAACAATTTGCTTCTGTCCACTCCCCCCCAAGAGCCACAACAATATCCCAAGTTTAAAAGGTCAGATCTCACCAAAGCACATGGAGAGAGAAAACCAGCTTTCCTCTTGGAAAAGGTGAGCTAGAATAATATTTGTTTATTTAGAATGAAGTTCCATATAGTTGAAATTCTTCCAAGCAAAGGGATATAATGCATTGCAGCTTTAGGCATGAAGTAATTTACCAGTTGTTTAGAGGCAATCACACCAGGGTGCTCTTTTGTTTTTTAAAAAATGCAAGTATGGAATTAATCAAAATAGGCAGTCTGTGAATATTGTCTTGTAAAAAAGGTCGAAAAATAAGAATGTTTGTTAAGCAATCTCTGTATTAGTTAGGCAGTGTACGCCAAATTATAATGCTTGGTTTGATTATGTTGAAATAGAGGAGAAATACAGACATTTACTGGTATGCCTGGCTCATGAATAGACCATATATATATATATATATATATATATATATATATACATACATATATATATATATATATATACATACACACACACACACACACACACACATATATACATACATACACACACACACATACACACACATATACACACACACACATACACACACACACACATGGTTGTGAAGAAACAACAAGTAGTTATTTAAAAATAAAATATTGTAATATGCAGGATTTCAGAGGATGGATTTGTTCTGCACATTTTTTTAAATCTCATTTCCTTCAAAAACATGTACTTTACATACTAGAAAATTTTTCATCCGAGAGATAATGAAATGTCATTATTTGAAACAAACCAGGTAATTCTGGCTAAGATAGGAGATGCAACCATTTTTTTATTTTGAATGTAACAGTGTGTTGTTAATCTACTGTTTTTCTAAGAATATTTATAACATAAATATACATGCTATTTAAATGGAAATTTCATGCCAAATGACTAATTTTGCATGAAAATCTGTCCCTTGTAAGGCTTGAAGGAAAATGATAAAGGAACTTTGACCATAATTTGCACTGGCCAGTAGCTTGCAGTAAATAAAAGTGTGTTTTTAAATCTTGCACATGATTACATATAACTCTACCACTTTTCATGTTTATCTTAAATGCACAATAAATACGTAGTATTTGCATATTTAATCTGAGTTTAAATTAACACTAATTAAATCCCTGCCCTGCTTTGGCTTCGTATTCCTCTATTTCAGTGTGCTTTCATATTTGTAGTTGTTTTTCTGTGCCTTCAAGTTTACTCTCACTTATGCTGACCCAGACATAGGGCTTCCTTTTGCAAGGCATATTGAGAGGAGGTTTGGCCTTCCTCTGATACTGATCAATCACTTTGTGGGTTTCCATGATTGAGCAGAGGTTCAATTCCAGGTCTCCCTGAGTCCCAGTGAACACTCAAACCACTATACCACCACTGGCTTTGTCTTTTTATATAACAACATAACAATCCACTTGCAGTCAGGCTGAGATGCATGATGTAGAGGAAGGGTTAGCAGCATGTCAGCCCGGAAGGAAAAGCAATAGACTTTGATCCTGTGAATGCACATGATACATTATATATTTTCCGATCATTGCAAAAGACAAATCTCTTTATGTGTATGCAGAAACATAAATTAAATGAAGCAAGATGAGTTCTTTAAGCTTTGTGACACCCAACAAATGCATACCAACTTTTGCTGAGCTGAAATTTCTTATAGACCTTTTCCTCCTGAGTAGCAATAACAATAGCAAGTGCATTTCTATACTATTTATTAGAGCACTTAAGCACTCCCTATGTGGTTTACAGTGTGTAAGCCAATTGCTCCCAACAAGCTGGGTACTCATTTTAACGATCTCAGAAGGTTGTCAGGCTGAGTCAACCCTGAGCCCCTGGATGGTATTGAACTCACAATCTTGTGGTTTATGAGTAAGTGGCTGCAGTACAGGCCTTTAACCACTGCACCACCAAGCTCTTCAATGAAAAATCTCCCACTTAACAACATTTTCAGATAATATAATCCACTAGTTTTGATTGCAGCAGAACTTTACTTAGCTGGTGTAGTGTAAATTGTACCATTTTTGTGTAGAAACATTTTCTCAGCCAACCAGTGAAACAGACAGACATAACAGACTTTTTTTTAATGCTAATTATGATTATATGCCAGAGTGCCAGTCTTAGTGGTGGACTAGATTCTGGAGATCAGGGTTCCATTCTCCACTTGGCCATACAGATCCACTAGGTGGCCTTGGGTAAGTCACACACTCATAGCCCCAGAAAACCCTGTTATAGGTTCACCATAGGATTGTAATTAGTAGGAAACAACTTGAAGACACGGAATAACAAAAAATTAACTTACAATGATGAGGATCCTGTTACACAAGCTATGTGTTTTTACTTAAAATATAACCAACAAAAATACATCTGTATTCAAGCAACATCAGATGAAATACAACTTATTTAAAATGCAACCAAATTAATTGAAAATGAAAATGCGATGGGCTAGACTGCATGGCAGATGAGCCAAATGGTGCTCTGCTACCATCCATTCAAACATGTATTGCCAAACACAGCAAAATCTGCATATTGAGTCTTATATGGTCTATAATAGCCAGTGTTGTGTGATGGTTTGAGTACTGGACTATGATTTTGGAGACCAGAGTTCAAATCTCAGCTCAGCCATGGAAACCCACTGGGTAATCTTGACTAAGTCACATTTTGTCACCTCAGAAGAAGGCAAAGGCAAATGCTCTCTGAATAAATCTTTCCAAGAAAGCCCCATGATAGGATCACCATAAGTCAGAAATTATTTGGAGGCACAGAATAACCACAAATTGAGATTACTGTTGAAGAAGTGAATCAACAGAACAGCAAACCCATGTCCTTTGTTTTAGACAGCACTGTAGAGGCCTGGGCAGAGATCTTGTTCCATAGCAAATGGGAAAAGACAGACAGACAGACAGACAGACAGACAGACATAAAAGAACCACCCACACCCACCAAAAAATCCCCCAGCAAACTGGAGTCTCACAATTGTAATCCAAAGTAACTTTTCCATACTCTGGTATAGATCATGCTTACCCAAAATAACCATGAATTTATGCATAGAAGTAAAAACAGTCTGGCAATACAATGAGGGGATAGCATGAGCATATTTTAAGAAAAGCAACAGAAATTACATTTTCAGCTGTTCATATCTGGAGAAGAAGAAAAATTTGGTGCTGCTACCATTCTCAGCAATATTCTCATGTCATGTATAGTTTCATGCTCAGAATCCCACAAGCTTGTGTTTGGGAGGAATCATTACTGGCTGGTAAGCACTATAAGCTTTGACAGTGCTTTGGGTGATCATGGAACATTTCCTAGGTACAATCCTACAAAACATTTGATGAACATTGTTACTCCTTAGTACAATCTTCAGTGGAATGATGCTCACCCAGTTGGAGCCATTGGTAACATGTGAATGGAATCTATTAAAATAGTCCCAAGAATAATATCTATAGGGAAAACTTTGTGTGCACAAGTAGTTTTCAAGAAAACTGAAATAGAAATGCCAGTAACATAAGTTCTTATTTTGCCTGAAGGTTGGTCTTTCCTGTGTTCAGCTCATATATATGCAGAAAAGTCTTGCCTAAGCAAGAAAGTAATTTTAAACTCTTGTACAAATTTTCAGTACCCTTATAAATAATACCATAAGTTTAAATAAACTAGTCAACAGAGCATATCAGTGATTCAAAGCCCAAGAATGCTTATGGCAATATATTTATCAAGACATTAAAGGCTGTTTTCAATGACAAGTTAAGGATATATTTTTTTAAAAAAAAAATGGTATGTGCTTTCCAAGAACAAACTCAAAGTGGAAACTGCAATCACAGAAATTAGATAACCATGTCTGTGAGGGGAGGGAAAGAGAAAAACCTCAGGAGTTAAGTTTATTAAAGATTTTCAGCACAACTCTCTGCATGCGTTTCTACTCAGAATGAAATATTCTCATTTCATTGAGGCTTGCTCATAAGTGTGCATAAGACTGCAACACTGTAGCTAATGTCAGTGTTGCTGTGTTATGTGTTTGTGTGTATGAATTTTACAAGGTTTTCTTATGTAAGAAACACTCCAAGGTGGTTTTGCCATTTCCTTTCTCTAAAATATAGCCTACATTGGTGGTCTTTGATCCAAGTACTAACCACAGCCTGACCCTGCCTATCTTCTGAAATCATATGGGATCTGATGCCTTTATGGTATTTGCAGGAATTTAAAAAGCAACAACACATTGCTATAGAAACAATATTGTGAGGATATATTCTGTATCAAGAAGATGAGATATCTATATATATATATATATAGAGAGAGATTTAAAATTAAGTTATAATGTACCTTATTTCCACACTCCTCCCCCCCCCCCAAAAAAAGTAGAAGATAAATGAAGAGGAGGGAAGGGAAAGAAACGGAATGGAAGGAAGGAAGGAAGAGCAAAAGCTCAAGGATACTTGAAAATCCATTGTTCCCAGAAAACTATCATATCTCACTTGTTCACCTTTTCAGAGTTGTTATATGTAGATGCTAGTATCCTTTCTAAAGATTGTCTGGGAAAGAAGAAGGGTGTTAGTGAAGCCAGAAAAAAGTTGCTGGCATAGGCAGCTTCTGGAAATATTAAAAAAAAAACAAAAAACCCCACACACATACACACACACACACAGAGAGAGAGAGAGAGAGAGAGAGCAAGCAGTAAGAAGGAAGGCCAAAAAGAACCCTCATGCTAGAACTGTAATTCCCTTACACCTTCCTTCCCCAGATTTATTAGGCTGTCATATCAAGGGTTCATTCAGAATCCCCCAAATAGAACCAAAACAGAACTTGTCTCCAAATCTTCACCTCTGAATGCACTATGTCTTACAATTGCCAAATTTCTAGAAACTGGCTGAAGTATCTAGAATGGCTATTCTTTCCTGTATATTCAGTTGTGGACACAAATCTCAGGATGAATGACAATAGAAGAAGAGAAGATCTGATTTTTACTAGGTGCTTTTAAAACTAAGGCACCAATTTTAAAGTGATGCTGAAGTGATGCTGGTGAAATGTCAGAAACAAACTCTTCTAGAACGTGGCCTCATAGCTTGAAAAGCCCACAAAAATCTATGGATGCCTGCCATGAAAGCCTTTGACTTCACAACTCTATATGCCATGTATCCTGTAGAGTATGCTCTGTGTGGAGCAAGGAGTGGGGATTTGCTGGCAACCTTAGTAGCATTTGGGTGCAGCCATTTGACTCTAGCAGGCTTTAGCATAGTTAATTGAGTCAGAACAAAGTATTTATATGAAAAGCCACATGTAAGGGGAAGAGGAAGAAACAGATGTGTCTGCAGCCATTTCAAAGTTGTTGGTTGGTTTGGTCGCTAGGGAAAGCTACCTATATAGCTGAATATTTAATGTTGTGTGTCTTCAAGTCATTTCTGAATTATGGTGACCCTGGGGTTTTCTTGGGCTGAGAGTCATCCAGAGATTTTCCATGGGCCAAGCCAGGATACTCCAGAATCATACTCCAGTGCTCAAATCATGACACCACTCTAACTCTTAATATGCTTAATATGCACCTCTGTTTGTGCCCTCTGTTCCTTCTAGTCGTCTTTGAGAATCGCAGATATCAGTGTGTCATTTTAGAAAGATATCACAGATCACAGAAAATTAGAGATTCCCCACACTTCCCAGGCATTGCCCTGAGCCTAAAAGCAGCAAGTGCCAGGAAAGGCAGGATATAGTAAGCAGAAGCAGTATTAGATGAATCAAACCACTGCAGGTCATACATAGTTACGGGTGTTTACTGAGGTTGAAGGGAGATAGAGTAACAGAAGCTTGAGAAAAGAAATCATTTAGAACATGAAAGTCCTGACCACTGGTGTGGAATTTACAACCACATATAAGGGAGAGCTGTCATGGGGAGTAAGAAGCTTTTCTAGTTTGACTCCTCTGCACTGGATTCCTCAGGGATTCTATATAGAGATATTATGACAGGCATGCCCCTGAAAATGTCATATATGGGTTTGGGGTTTTGTTTTGTTTTAACAAGGTGTTCTGTCTGATTTTTGCTGCACAAATCACTCCTCATATCTGTAATTAATTTTTTCTAAAAAGAAAGGCAAAGCCCAGAGCCAGTTAGCATTATCTCTTCCATCACTTATAAATTAGTAAGGCCAAAGTAATAGACTCAGGCTTGCATCCTTCCGAGGACGCTAAAATGAGTACCCAGACTGTTGGGGGGCAAATTAGCTTACTTGCTAATTAGCTTACTTGCTGTTCACCGCTATGATCTTTGGAATAGCGGTATATAAATAAAACAATTATTATTATTATTATTATGATACAGAAAAATGATGGAGAGGAAGACTTAAGGAGAGAATCTAAAGCCAGGAAAAAATGTCTTAAAATCAGAGGACTGGAGGAAAATGCCAACGAGGATATTTATGAGATTGTGATACAATTTCTGACAGATTTAACGGATATTCCGCTGGAAGTGATAGATTTAGAGACGGACAAGATATTTCGCGTGAACTCGGCCATTGCAAGGAAAAAACATTTACCCAGAGACATTGTGGTTTATATGACCCGTGAAAGAATGTGTGAAAGAATAATGGAAGCAAGCTACGGAAAACAGCTAAAGATAAACGACTCCGTGATAAAAATATTTAAAGATGTCCCGGCTGTTGTTCTCAGGAGGAGAAAAGATTATCAATTTTTGGCACGTTACCTGCAAGCAAGGAATATAAGATTTCGATGGGATTCAACGGAAGGAATGATTGTCACATGGAATGAAAAAACATTTAAGATAGACTCAGTAGAAAAAGCTAAAAAACTGTTGGACAATATGAAAAGGCATGAGGAAGAGGATGAGAGTGGACGGAGAAAAGAACAAAATCACCCGAAGAACAATGCAAATAAACAAGATGAAGCAAACAAGATAGATGTGATAGAAGAAAAGACGAACACAGATGAGGTGGATGAAGAAGTGGGGGAAAATCAGAGCAAGGCAGCAGGAGGGTTGAATACTTCTGTTGAAGAAGATCTGGAATTAATTGGAGTGAACAAATTTTGGGAACCATCAATTGGCTCATATTCTGAAGAATTGTACATAGGTTAAATAGCTATGACCACACTATTATCATGGAATGTACGTGGACTAAACTCACCTCATAAAAGAAGGCAGATTTTTCACATATTAGAAAAAGAAAAAGTGCAAATTTGTGGCATCCAGGAAACACATATTAGAAAAAAAGATGTGAAATATTTGACTAATCATAAATTAGGCCAATTGTTTGTCTCAGCTAAAAGCAAAAAAAAAAAGTGGTGTAGCAATCTATATCTCCAATCAGATTCAAGCCAAAGAAATTATTAATGATGAGGGAGGAAGATATATAGGGGTTGAAATTCAAATAGATGGAAAATGTATTTTTTTGTTGAATGTCTATGGACCACTTGAAAATAAAGCTAACTTTTATAAGGAACTTACAAACAAACTAACTCAATTGGAATATGAAAATTACATATGTTTTGGGGACTGGAACGGGGTAATAAATCCATCTGTGGACAGGGAATCAATAAAAAAGAAATCAATAATGAAAAATCAGGGTAAATTACCTCATTCCTTCTTTAAGATGTCCGAACTATTGACCTTAATTGACCCATGGAGACTATTGAATGGAACATCTAGAGAATATACGTATTTCTCAGAAGTACATAAATCCAACTCTAGAATCGATTTTTTTCTGGTATCAACAGGAGTAATGAGCGATGTACTAGAAACAGAGATAAGGGCAAAAAAATTTTCGGATCATAACCCAATAACATTGAAACTTAAGAGGGAAAAGAAAAATAGATCATGAAGACTTAATGAATTTTTATTAAGCAATGAAAAAATAGTTTCACAAGCAAAGGAGTACCTAAGAAACTACTGTGTAGAGAATCTAGAGAAGGGTACAAATACTCAAATAGTATGGGAAGCATCTAAGGCTGTGATGCGTGGGTTTTTTATTCAGAAAAACGCAGAATGGAATAAGGAAAAAAGACAAAAATATGAATTTATAAACCAACAAATTCGAATAAAAGAAATAGAATTGAGCAAAGATCTTAAAAACAGTAAAATTCTAGAACAAATCAAATTATTGAGGGACCAGTTGGGGGAAATAATAACAGAACAAATCGGGAAAAAATTACAAAGATTAAAACAAAAAGAATTTGAAGGGGGAAATAAATCCGGGAAATTACTAGCATATAAATTGAGGAAGGAACGAGAAAAAAAAAACGATCCTGAAAATGAAAGACGGTAAAGAAACAGTAACAAACTCAAAGGGGATTCAAAAAATATTCATAAATTTTTTAAATAAATTATATTATGAGAAGGAATGTAATAAAAATTGGGAAAGAAAATGTGAAAATTATTTACAAGATCATGGCTTAAACATACTAACTAACCAGCAGAAAGAATGGTTAAACTCTAATATTACAATGATGGAGATATTGGAAGGAATTAAGGAAATGAAACAAGGGAAAGCTCCAGGACCAGATGGATTTACGGCCGTTTATTACAAAAAATTACAGGAAGAATTATCTAATTTGATTTATATAACTTTTAATGATATTAAGAACAACGGAATCCCGGAGTCCTGGTCAAATGCATTCATAACTTTACTTCCAAAACCTGATAAAGATTTAATGGAACCTCAAAATTTTAGGCCCATATCTTTGTTGAACCTAGATTATAAACTTTTCACATCAATATTGGCAAAACGACTAAGAAAAATTCTACAGGATTGTATAAAAGTTGATCAAACTGGATTTTTACCCAATAGGCATATGAGACAAAATTTAAGAACAATGATAGATCTGGTGGAATATTATGAAAAAAACCCTAGTACAAAAGCAGCAATTCTATTTTTGGACATCGAGAAAGCATTCGACTCAATTAATTGGAATTTTATGTTTAAATTACTGGAAATTATAGATGTGGGCCAACCTTTCTTAAAATGGATTAAAGCAATATATTACAAACAGTCAGCTCAAATTATAATTAATGGGGAATTATCAGAACATTGTAAAATTATGAGAGGAACAAGACAGGGCTGCCCTCTCTCTCCTTTATTATTTATTCTATGTATGGAAGTACTTCTTAACAAAATTCGTAACAACAAAGAAATTAGAGGAACAAAGATTAGAAAGATAGAATATAAATTACGAGCATATGCTGACGATCTGGATTTAACAGTTGAAGAACCTAGAGAAAGTATACAAAAATAATGATGGAGATGGAAGAATTTAGGAAGTTTGAGGGACTAAAGGTAAATAAAACAAAATCCAACTTTTTGTCAATAAACATGTCTAAAACAGAAACAGAAAAAATACAGAAGGATATAGAATGTATAGCCAATAAAAAGGTTAAATACTTAGGAATAATATTATCAGGGAAGAATTCAGAATTATTTGATAACAATTATGAGACAACATGGAAAAGAATAAGGGAAGATTTGCAAAGGTGGAAAACTCTTAATTTATCCTTGATGGGTAGAATCTCAGTAATCAAAATGTCTATATTACCCAAATTAAATTTTTTATTTCAAAATATTCCAATTATACAAAACGATAGAATATTCAAACCATGGGAAACAGAACTCTCGAAATTTATATGGGGAGGGAAGAAACCAAGAATAAAATGGAAAGTGATGAAAGATTCGAAAAATAGAGGTGGTTTTGGTGTTCCAGATCTTAAATTATATTATTTTGCATGTGCCTTTATATAGGTTATAGACTGGATCTCTCTTACAGATAAAAAAATGTTGAACTTGGAAGGTTTTAATAAAATATACGGATGGCACGGGTATTTAGCTTATAATAGAATAAAAGCAAATAAATAATTTGAAAATCATATCATTAGAAAATCATTATTATTAGTATGGGAAAAAATTAAAGCAAAATTTTACACTAAGATCCCAATTTGGATATCACCCCAGGAAGCATGGAAATTTGAGATAGTTACAAAGGAAGGTAACTCATTAAGATATTCAGACTTACTAAAATGGGATGATCAAGAACCCGAGCTGCGATCAGTAGAGGAATTGCGGGAAAAGAATTATATATGTTCTTGGTTTCCTTATAGACAACTTAATGAGAGGTTTAAAATAGACTTAAAAGACAAAGGAATCTCAAAATCTGAAAATGAATTAGATAAAATTATTTTCAAATTAAATAAATCAAAAATATCTAAATTATATTCACTACTTCTAGAAAGAGAATTAGAGGAGGAGGTTATAAAAGAACCTACGATAAAATGGGCAAGAAATATAGGGCATTCTTTGAATTTGGAAAGTTGGGAAAGGCTTTGGGGTAATGATATCAAATTTACCGCTTCAATGGATATAAAAGAAAATATATATAAAATGACTCACCGTTGGTATTTATCTCCTAGCAAATTGGCTAAAATGAGTAAAAAAGGGAAGGGTAACTGCTGGAAATGTAATAAAAGGATTGGTTCATTATATCACATGTGGTGGACTTGTGCCAAAGCAAATAAATTTTGGAAGGTAGTACATAACACAATACAGAAAATTCTTGGTACGCAAATTCAATTTAAACCAGAACTATTTTTACTAAGTATTTTGGAAAGTAAAGAAGAAAGGAAGCATTTAAAGATTCTATTATATCTGATAGATGCTGCAAGAATCGTACACTCGTCCCCCGGGTTACGAAATTAATTCGTTCCGCCACCATTTTCGTAACCCGGAAGTCTTTCGCAAGCCGAATTGCCATAGGCGCTAATGGGGAAATGCCGCGATTCCGTGCAAAATGGCGCCGAAAAGCACCAAAACTTTTTTCGCAAGCCGGAAAAACCTTCGTAACCCGGAATTATTTTGTATTTTTTTTCGTAACCCGGAAATTTCGTAACGCGGCGCATTCGTATCCCGGGGGACGAATGTATATGCAAAAATGTGGAAAAATAAATTCCCTCAATAGATGATTGGCTCAAAAAATCTACAGAAATGTTGGAACTGGATAGGCTAACAAATATTATAAGAGGAAATGAAGCTGAAAAAGTAAACAATGATTGGAATAATTTCAAAAATTTTTGTGAAAAATATTGGTCTTCAGTGAGGACATCTTAATGAAGCAAAGAGCTATAAAATATAAAGAATTTATATTTTCTACAAAAGGAATAGCAATTCTCAAAATTAGAATTGATGGGGGGAGGAAATACATATATAATTATACATACATACATTAATTTTTTTTTGTTTGTTTTTTAATTGTTAGTACTTTCCTAAAGAATATCCTCTTTTGAGGGTCTGTTTGATTTATGGCCGGTACATTAGATATTATATTTATTATTTTACACCTTAATCAACATAAGTTCTCACATTGGTTAAATCAGATTAATCAAAATGAGTAATAGAAGAACGTAAGCATCGGTCCATAATGAATAACTATATACATATATATACAAAGATACACACCAAATGCAGTTATTAGAAGGGAAGCGGGAGTTAGTAAGCTGGAGACAAGTATGTGGTTTAATATTCTCACATACTGTCTCAAACTGAATAAAAATCCAGGAGGGTTGATTAAATTTGTCCTGGCTGATTCATATAAATCCTCTTGGGAAATAGAAATAAATAAGAAACTGAGCACTTTAGGTTTCTCTAGAGATGTTATTTTGAGCCTAAATCTAGATACTGCAAAATTGACCATCAAACAAAGATTGTTGGATATTGAAGGCCAGTTGGAGACTGCTGCCTTTCCTAAATATATTATAGCCAACAAACAAAATCGGGTTACATCACCCGCAGTGTATCTGTCCCAAATTACTCTCCCTAAATTTAGGAGAGCTTTCTCCTTGGCCCGGTTTAATGCTTTAGCTACAGCAGTATTGGAAGGGAGGTTTAAAAAAGTGCCTTATAAATTCCGTCTTTGTCCATGTGGTACGGGCGCAATTGAAACTATCGAACATGTTGTTTTATATTGTCAGTTCTACAAAGACACCCGCTCCCAGTTGATTGCCCCCCTCTTGAGAAAATACCCTGGCCACTCTGATGCTTTTTATATTAGCAATCTATTAAACAGTCAGACACCCGAAGTGATATTTAAGGTAGCAAAGTTTTGTTATATTATATGTAAACTCCGATCGCAAATGGTAAATGGGAAATAATATATTTAAGTCTGTTAATTTGCTAGATTGAAACACCCAGGAAAAGAATTCGGGAGGTTTCTGAAGCTCGGCCTTGGATTTGCCTGAGCTAAATGATTGTTAACCAAGATGGGGAACATAATATTTCAGACCTTGGCTATACTCGTCGTCTACTAACAAGATTGCTATTTTATTGTTTATGTCTTAAAACCAATATGTATTAAAGACATAAATATTAATCCAAGAGTACTGGAAACTAACGATTTTAATCGTGTGTAGCTGTATGCCTTTAGGGGAATTCTAGGAGAGATGGTGACTAGCACCAGATTTGCCTGAATTAATTGAAGAGACAAGGATTTTATTATGATTTTAAATGACTGCATAAGGGTGCATGGCACCATTTATAACTGTGTTCAGAAACCCACAAATTTCTACTGCAATTTCTGTAACTATGTGTTGTTATAATTCTGTGACTACTGGTCAATGACCGAATAAAATTTTACTCAAAGCTACAAAGATAATTTGTATACAAATTGAAACACAGGTCAGGCATTGTGAAGAAGCAGACAAAGAGACTGCTATAGGTAAAGAAATTCTTTGCAGAAAATGCTCAAATGATAGTCAAGTGAAAATACTGTAGATGGGATAGGGGGAAGGAGGGGCTTATCTCTCTAGTAAATACTACACTTTCTGTTGTCTGGGTCTTTTACCCTTTTTTCCTTTTTTCCTTTTTTTTTTCTTTTTTTTCTCTCTTCTTCTTTTTCTTTTTTTCTTTTTTTCTTTTTGTAAATTCTAGGGGGGTGGGAAATAACAAAAGGATGTCTTGGTTGTTAAATTAATAGTTTTTTTTCTTTTCTCTGTATGAATCAAGATATATGATTGATGACGATGAATAATGACAAATAGCTTGTTTGTAACTTTTAATTTACATCCAATAAAAAAAAATTAGTAAGGCTTGTTATTGTGTCTCATCTTAGCCTACTGACAACAGCAGTAACTTTGTGAAATATTACCTAATGTGTAGTTTTTATGCAATGGAAAAAGGTACAAGTAAAGTGGTTCAAACAAAAAAGGGTAGTCATTAAGTGCTTCACATATTTTAAAGAGGTAAAAAAAACCTCCAAACTATTGCTGTATTTCCTTAAGATTTCTAGCGCAACCATCAACCTTCTGAAATTCAAATTAATTGTGCACTGTACAAATGTAGATCTAATTTGAATTGCTAACTGTATTATAATTGAACTCAGTTCTAGATGAATAACTAATATGAACCAAATTTGTTTACTTGAAATATGAATATTCCATAGATTGTCTGGTCAAGTTATGCCTACAGCTTCCTTTTATTAAGAAATACCTGTATACAAGCTTGCTACTTAAGCAAGTAATGGGCTCATTTTACCACTGTATTAATTAGCTAAATGAATTATTTATCTGAGCATAAAACAGAGGTTTGGCTAAGAAAATTCGTATGTAGCAGCAGTTCTTGACTCCAATCATAGAATCATAGAGTTGGAAGAGACCTAGGGAGAAGAGTGTCATCTATGGTAGGTTTCTTTTCAATTGTTCAGTTGCAACATTTCATACTGTTTTGCTAATTAAAATGAGTGTGTGCAGAGAACCAAATTCTACCCATAATCATAGCATTTGTTCCCAGACATGTTCTTGGACTTGACTCCAAATGAATTCTGCCTTTTCTCATGTTCCAGTCCTTGCCAGATACCAGGAGGAGTCTGCTTGCTTGTATTCCTGGCAATGTAATAATATTACAAGTCAGAGGATGCCAGTGTTCACGAAGCAACAGGATTACTTCATGAACACCTACAGATCCATCATAAGTGCTGTAGCAGTGAATGAGTAATTAGATCTTAGAGTTTGGACTGTAAGATTCCTTAGTAGGATAGAGTGGAATTAGGGACAGGGCAATATGTATGTGAGGATTAGTGACTCATATGAAAAACTGTTGTTTCAGACTTTTGGTGACCCTATGGTTAACCTAAGGCAAATTCATGGGGTTTTCTTGGCAAAATTTGGTCAGAGGAGGTTTGTCATTGCCATCCTCTTAGGCTGGGAGAGCGTGACTTGCTCAAGATCATCCAGTGGGTTTCATGACCAAGCTGGAAATCAAACCCTGGTCTCCAGAGTCAGGGTCCAACACTTAAGCCACTATGCCACTCTGGAATGGGAATAATCAGAACTCACAATGCAGATTTTGGCTTCTTTCCTCCCCTTTTCACTTCAGCATTAATTTCCACTGTGAATACCTGTGCTTAATTCAATCACTTTCAAATGTACAGAAAATTTCCCTGAAGAGGAGAACTCATGTGAAAGAATCACCAGATCAGGATGATAATTTAGAAATTAATTAAAAAAAACTGTAGTTTATTTATTACCAGAAGGTCTATAATAACTGGTCATTACATAAATGTTTTGCTAATAATGTTAGAAATGTTGCTGCCACTTAATAACTTTTTCTAATAAAGAAAACAACTCAATAATAACATTGTATAGTTTGCCATTTCAGCTTTTATCACCAGCCCTTTGGTTTAGGCTCCCAACAGCTTTCTGGAACACAATGAATTCTAATTAGCTTTCTAACTTGTGCCAAAGATCTTAATATGTTCCATGTTTCTGAGAGGTATTAAACACACTCATTTATTCTCAATTAGGAGAAATGTCATCTGGCAGATTAGGAAATGAATGTAATCGGGTGAAAATCAAAATGTAATAATCCCTTCTTACCATTATGGATGTCTATTGGGAACTTGGGAAGTACCAACAAAGTTTCTCAGCAAGCAGTTGCACCTGATTAAGAAGGAAACTTTAGCAAATATGGGAAATCAACATGAGGTCAGCAGATTAATGTTCCATTGTAAGCCCAACATATTTAGCCACTGAGCCACTGCTGTTTTAAATTCTAAAAAGCCATTAAATTAGAGCAACATGATCAATGCACTACTTATATATTGCAGCTTCACCTGGCTTGATGTAGGTGTGATGCCAGGTACTAACTTTAGTTTTAAGAGCTTGGTACAGTTATGTTTTTTGACTACAACACCGAGAATCCCCACAGTCATCATGGCCAGTTGCTATGCTAGCAACTGGGAGGTGTAGTTTCTTAATGTACTTTTACCAAGATCAAATTTTAACATAGCAAACTTTTATTGCTTTTGGCCAACCTTGATTACTATTGAGTTATACATCCTGGTTGTCCAAATCACTGTTTGGTAAAATAGGATACATTAGAGGTTTGAAATTCAATACAAGTTTCTTCATATTATATTTCTGTTTTCCAGGACTTGAAAATGCTTTTACATGTCCTTTGATGTTATTGTGTTGGTTTATGCTTCTTTAGTTAATAAAGCATAACAAACAGTGGCCATATTTAATGTGGACAGTTGTTTTGAGGATGAAGAGGACCATAGAGAATACATTTCAAAACTACAAACTGGATCAATTTACCAGTTTCATTTTTATTTTCTTTCATACTGGAATTATGTAAAAGTTCTCTTTTAAATTAATCAATAAACATAGAAATTTGTGTGCATTAAAATTTAGATATAAAATTTTTGATTTACTAAAACAGCAATATTAGCTGAACAAAATTATAAATCATGTGCACTCTCAATCTCATAGAATCTGGCCTGATTAACAACTGATGGAAAGACAAATTTTGGTATACTTATGTTTCCTTCACATACACACTCTGTAAAAAAGTAAAACAGATATACTGATAACTTTTGTGCAACATTTACCTATTTATTTCCTATGCAAACAAAAACCTAGATGAGTTCTACATCCCAGCTGTCCAAATCACTGTTTGGTACAATATGATATATTAGAGGTTTGGAATTCAATGCAAGGTTCTTCCTATTATATTTCTGTTTCCAGGACGTGAAAATACTTTTACATGTCCTTTCATATTATTGTGTTGCTTTATGCTTCTTCAGTTAATAAAGCACAACAAACAGTGGCCATATTTAATGTGTACAGTTATTTCCAGGATGAAGAGGACCATGTTGTTCCTGTCTGCCATATAGGCATAAAATATAAGGAGTCTGACAGAAAGACAGAGGGAAAGGGAGAAAGATGGTAACCATAACAGTACCTCTTCAGTATTCAGTAATCAGACTTTTTAGTGCTAACTTTGTTGTTGTTGTTATTGTTATTATGTGTTTTCAAGTTATTTCTGATTTATGGGGACCATAAGGCCTTGGGGGTTTCTTGGCAAGTTTCTTCAGAGGGGGTTTGCCATTGCCATCCTCTGAGGCTGAGAGAGTGTGACCTGCCCAAAGTCACCCACTGGGTTTATATGGCCAAATCAAGATCTAAATCCTGGTCTCCAGAGTCCTAGTCATACGCTCAAACCAGTACACCATGCTGGCTACTAAAAAGAATGTATGTGAGGGTCAATTGGTGTTTTCTTATACTGTATACTCAAAAATTCTGAAATCTCAAATTCTCTCCATAACTTCTATAAAGAAATGTGTGAAGTTTTTGTTTAAAGAAAACATTCTCAAACACACACAAGGGACTTGATTTTTTAAAAAATAAAAATGTATGTATATACGTATATAATTTACATTTTGTTTCCCTACAACTGAAAAGTAGTTTCCCATGCTCTTTGCAGGTCACAATACATCAGTGATTCCTAAAGAGGACAGTATGCCCCCCTTGGGGTGGTGGAAGATTCCAGGGAGGCAGTAAGGCAAAAGAAGGGCAGTAGGGGGTGGTGAGGGAAAAGGGGGTGGCGAGGGGGCCTTCAGTCAATGTATGGGTTTGCATGAAAGACACTGGGAATCAGCAGCCTTTAGGACCATGGTGGGGATGGGGATTGCAAGAAACTTCTTTTCAGGGTCCTCAAAAAACCACCACATAGCCTCGCTGATCATTTTGTATGGTGCTTCTCCCACACTTTATCTGCCCAGGTGAACTGCTGTTTTTCACTAGCAGTGACAATTCTTGCCATCTCAAATGACCCATGAGAATCAGCATCTACCTCTCACGTGACTGGATCTACTTTGCATTTTCAGTGATTAAAATGGAAGGAAGGTACTAACCTCCTAAATAATGTATAACGTATATCTGAAATAACCTGTAACATTCATAATCACGGAAGGTGGTTGTTGATCAACCCAACAAGAAAGCAGAAACCTTTTTAATCCCAAACTCTAAAAAATAACTTTCTTTGCAGTGGGTTACAGATTGCTTCAATAATTGTCCATCTCCACATGACCATAAGACCTCCACTAGAGCCAAATAAAAAGCAATCTTTGGATACTGGGGAAAGGGCATTTTCAGTCACTCGAGAAGCTTGTGCCTTGATGCTTTTCTCACTGGGCAAAGCTTTGACAGACATTTTGCTCCATTTCATTGCTCAAATTTAATTTCAGTTTTGTCTTCACTTTGCTATTTTGAGGTATTCTAAGAATATTATGGATTTGTATTCTTATTTTGCATTGTAGGATTATATTTTAAATCGTGTGTTTAGTTGTCAGTCACTAAAACTTTATAGAAAGTTGGGATGTAAACAGTCAAAACAACCAAAAAGAACCTGTGGCTGCAGAATTGCTTTAATTTTGTATCCTGATATTTTCTATATTGAAAGAAAATATCAGGCGAATCCCATCTTGCAGATTTTGCAACATGCCATCAAAAGTCTCAGTATTAATGTAATGTCTGTAATTTAAAATCCCAGAGCTCCTGGAAACAAGGTAATAATGTTGCTTGAAATATGTTGAGATAAAACATTTCCTATGAACTTGTAACAGAAAAGGCAATATTTTTGTAATGGGAGGACCTACTTTTCTGACATTCAAGATGAAATAAATGTGTTTTTGCCAACTTCAAAGTAATTTATTTGTTATGGATTTCCTAAAAATGCCTGGCCAGATTCTTGGACTTAAAAAGGGATTATTAAAAGCCTGGGAGAGACCAGTGATGTGTCTGCTTTTGATATACAACCAGTTTAGAATATTCTAACAGACAATCTCAACAAGGTGATATGAATGGACAAAGTTTATTAGTTAGACAAAGGCCCAAAACAGAATGAGAGCCATAACTGCTCTTCCCATTGTCAGGTAATGAAAATTTTTATCTAGGTGCATGTATGTGTCTAATGTTGAACAATAAGGGGGAATTATTTCAGTTTTCTGAGTGAGCAAAGAATGTTCAACAGAGGCAGAGACTCTGCTAGCTTAGAAAAAGAAGTTTCTAGAGGAGCTGCATCTCTCAGGAGATTTACATGAAGCAATGAAGTTTACTATATATTGGAGTGTTTAAATTCTTCTTCTAAACATATTCAGTTTCTACATTTGTAAATAATCTCAAATATTACAAAATCCTATAAGCTTCCACTGGTCTCTTTCCAAAAGAAACCCTATTTTTATAAATTGTGCACCCCAGAAACATCTCACTGTTGGGAGAAATAATGATAGTGTTACCACTACTGTAAATATCACAGACCATTGATGGATGAGCTGCAATGACAGTAGCCATGAACCTAGGAATGTAGGAGACTGTGGGACAAGAAACTTGGGGCTCTAAAGAGTTGGGCACCAAACATGTTACAGGAATGTTGTCTTCTTTCTGAATCTCCCTGTCTTTAAATATCTGCTGTGGTGACCCTCTTATATATTCCTTTACCTTCTATAATACAGTTAGTGGAAATGTGTGAATTCCAACAGTAATTAAAAAATTTGTTTAAACAGCTCTTTCATTTTATTGGTGGTTAATTAAACTTATTTCTTTTTCATAATTGTTCTTTGATGCTTTCTTTTTGTTTTGTTTCTCTTGCTGTTGCTGTCAGTTTTTTTAAATCTAATTTTAATGATTGATTATTCCTATTTTTGTCCATATTTTAATGAGCCAACATGATGTAGTGGTTTGATTATGACTCGGCCATGAAAACCCACTGAGTGATCTTAGGGACGTCACACTCTCGCAACCTCATAGAGAGGCAAAGGAAAATCCTCTCTGAACAAATCTCACCAAAAAAAGTTCATGACAGTTTCACCTTTGGGTCACCATAAGTCAGAAACTACTTGAAGGCTCACAACTGGAGGCTACAGGAGTGTTTTGATTGTGTATTCCGGCATAGTAGGGGATTAGACTGGATGCCCCTTGTGATATCTTCCAATTCTATGATTCTATGATTCTAAGAATTCAGATATTCAGTATCAGTGATGAGGACAGGGGGCATGCTAGTCCTGCCTACTCCACTATTGGTACAATTCACCTTTACATGCATTATCAATGCAGAAATCATAAACACATGAAGTGGTAGTGTTGTTCCCCAAGACAGAAGATAGTAAATAACCTTTTCCTACAATAACGTAACATCAGTTATAATCTGTATCAGTTACCACATCTAATAATGAAAATGTCTTATTTTACACTTGTGGCTTAAGCCTTTTTAATGATAATTGATGAGTGCAGAGTGAATCAAGCCCCCAGTTAGGTTACATGCTTAGGATCTTCCAGGACTGGACAGTCTATCTGTTGCTGGTGGTGTATGATGTTCAGCAAGAGTATTCACAAAGGAGGACTGTGAGGCAATGTCTGCTGAGTGATGCCACAAGTGAGCTCTGATGGTTCATCCCCAAACAAACAATGGCCTTTCAGGTTGGAGGGGGAAAGTGCACCCTGGGGCTATCCAGCTGGATAGCCATTTGCACAATGTAAAATAATAATTAGTTATATTAGTATAATTAAGTTTACACAAGCATAAGTACTAAAAGTATTCTGGCCTTCATGTCCCTGGTTGACACTACAAGGAGAATGAATAATCAATCTCGTCTGAACTATCACAGGAAAACATAATTTTCATAGGCTTTCCCATTTATCTCTAGAAACCACCATTGATATATAATGGTTTGCACATCTTTTCCTACTATTCTTTGGTTTGGCTTTAAACTTTGAATCTAAAACAAAATTGTATTAAAATTCAACATTTGGATAATTTGAAGAGTCAAATTTCAATTTGTGGTAAAATGTGAATTTTAAACCAATACAAGTCTGACCTGGCTTACTTCGCAGAAACTGTGTGTGTGTTTTGGGGTGTGTGTGTGTGATAGTGACACAACATGGGCTCAGGCTCTCCCAGCTGTGTTAGCAAGCAGGTGAGGGAAGCTTGGTGGTGGGGGTGGAGTACCAGTGGTCTATAAGGAACATCTTAACTTGACCAGATTATTTATTAGGGAGCTGAATCACATTGTGGGTGTATATATCTTAGCCTGAAGTCCAGGGAGAAACTAGGGATTCTTTTAGTGTACCATCCATCCTGCTGTCTAACAGATTCCCTGGCTAAGCTCACAAAACTGGCTTCAGAATTGGTGTTGGAATCACTTCTTCTCTTGGGTGATTTCAACATTCCATTTGAGATCAGTCCATCAGGTGCAGCTCAATGGTTCATGGTATCCATGATAAACAATGGCTATTCCAACTGATCTCAGGGCCCGCACATTCAGCAAGTCACAGTCTTGATGCTCTCTTCAGCTCGGAGCATATAGATTTGTGAGAAGATGTGATTAACACCTCCAAGTTGTCATGGACAGATCATTTTCTGGTCAGAGTTAGTATCATGGCTCTTATCCATCCCTGCAAGATTAAGATGGTCTGCCCTCACAACTGATGGAGCCTTTAGGATTCCAGAAAGCCTTAGAGGGTCTCATTGCTCATGACAATCCTTTTGAAATTGTGGTCAGTAAGTGGAATTAAGATCTAACCAGTCCTATGGGCATGATCACTCTCAAATGCCCTCTCTGACCCATTACTAATCAGGCTCCAAGGTATACAGGGAACCTCAGGGAACTGAAATGGGAAAGACAGTTGCTGGAGCACAGATGGCATAAACCTTGACTTACATCTGACAAGACGTGCTACAGAGAACATCTTTGTTTCTATGAGGTGACAATTCTGGCAGCGAAGAAAGCTTTCTACTCTGCATGTATTGTGTCTGTGAATGTGTGTCTAGCCAAACTGTTCAGGGTGGTGAGAACTTTAACTCCAGCACTCTCCCACTCCTGAATCCAATTAAGTAGTTACCTGTTGTGATTTTAATGTTAATTTCACAGATCAAATCTCTCAGGTAAGAGCCAACTTAGACACTGTCATTATAGCAGAAGTGGACAATGGGGTGTCCAGCAACTCTGTGAGTAGGATTACACTGGATCAGTTCCAGTTGGTGATTACTGCCAATGTGGGCAAGCTGCTGGGACAAGTAAAGAAGACAACTTGTCCTCTCAATCATTATCCTTCCTGGGTGGTCGTTATTAATGCATCTCTCAGGAAGAGCAGTTTTCCATCCTATTTAAGACATGGTCTAGAAAAGCCCTCCCTGGACCTCCTGGACTTCTGCAACTACAGACCAGTTTCAAATCTCCTTTTCTGGGCAAGATGGGCAAGAGGGCAGTTGCCTTCCAACTCAAGGCAGTTTGGGATGATACAAATTATCTAGACCCTTTTCAAACTATCTTCAGAGCAGCATACAGAGTTGGGACTGCTATGGTTGCCTTAGTGGATGATCTTTGCCTGAGCATTGACAGGAGGAATGTGTCCCTGCTGGTGTTTGACCTCTATGTGGCTTTTAATACCATCAACCATGGTATCCTTCTGGAATGCCTGGGGGATTTGGGAATTGGAGGTACTGTGTTCAGTGGTTGTGGTCCTATCTCTTGGGCAGGTTCCAGATGGTGGTGCTTGGAGATAGTTGCACCTCAAAAAAGGAGCTGTTATATGGCATACCACAAAGTGTCATCCTACCCGCCATGTTATTCAACATTGCATGAAACTGCTTGGAGAGATCATCCAGAGGCATGCAGTGGGGTCCTATCAGTATGCTGATGACACCCAAATATATTTCTCCATGCCTTCAAATATAGCCTCAACTAAGAATAGTGTGTCTCCTCTGAATGAATGCCTGGAGGAGATAATGGGCTGGATAAGGAAAAGCAAATGAGGCTGAATCCAGACAAGACAGAGGGGCTTACTGTCAAAAGTCCTAACTTGGATTTGGAGTTATGTCAATGAGTTCTTGATGGGGGTCACACTTCTCCTGAAAGACTGTGTTCTCAGCTTGGATCTATTGCTCCAAATGACAATTCAGATGGATGTGACAACCAGGAATGCTTACTATCAGCTTTGGCTCTTATGTCAGCTGTGCCTTTTCCTAGAGGTAGAGGACCTAAAGATGGTATTGCAAGTGCTAGTAACCTCCAGGCTGAAGTTTTGCAATGTGCTGTACATTAGTCTAACTCTTTACCAAGTTTGGAAACCTCAGTTAGTTCAGAACATGGCAGTCAGATTGGTTACTGGGACATCCAGGAGTAAATATATCACACTAATATTAAAATCACACCACAGGCTTCCAATTCATTTCTGTGCAAGGAACAAAGTGTTGGTTAATACTGTTAAAACACTACATGGTTTGGGTTCAGGCTACCTACAGGATCACTTCCTCCCACACAATCCATCTTGCACACTCAGATCCCCTGCTGGAGATTTATTCTAGTCAGCCAGAGGACTGTCAGCCAGAGGACTTTTTCTTCAGCTGCTCCTAGACTGTAAAACAACTTGCCCTAAGAGGTGCAATAACTGAATACACTGTCCCAATTTAAAACAGCATTGAAGACTTCAAGCAGGCCTATACAGATAATTTTAAAACTGTAATTTTTAAATGATGAATTTTAAATGTAGATTGCTTTAATATGTATGTGTCTTGTTTGTTGTTTTAAACGATGTATGTATTAACTGCTGTTGAGTTCTTAACTGATGCATATTTGTTGTTCCACACCTTGCTCCATGGGGAAAGGGGGGTAAGAAACAACAACAACAACAACAACAACAACAACAACAATAATAATTGCTGTCGTTGTTTGCTTTGATTGTAGCAGGTTTTGGTTGGGAGATCTCATTGTCAAATGCTGCCAGACAACAAATACAGACTGGAATCCCACTGATGTTTTATGCATGTGTAATTTCCACAATGGAAGTGGATGAATATTTTTCTTTTCTGAAGTGCAATGTCCTCATTCAGTTCAAGATCATGGAAACAGAATTGCACTTACAGTGAAGTTGTACATGTGGCTGCACGTTCTCAACTGGTGTGTGTCCCTCTTCTGCTGAAAAGGATGGTAATCTCCTTTAGTTATGCACAGAGCTGTGTATTCATTGGCACATCTGTTTGGACATTGTTCGTACACTTGTTTGCAGCTTTGGTTATTCAGTGTTGTTCAACACAAGAGTCATGCAGCATAGTCAATGTGTAACTCATGTGAGATTTGCACTATGCGTTCCAAACACGGGATCATGACCAATATTTCCTTTTGTCTATGATTTAATTACAAATCTCTAATTCCATGTCAACTGTCTACTGCTGTCAGACACTAAATATTATTGCTTTAGTGTTTACTGTGAAACACTAAATATTATTGCTATCAAATACACCCACATCCACTGAATACCTAATGCAAACAACAAAGTCCAAAATCAAATTCCTAAATGCCAAATATGTTGTGAAATGTTTGGTGAAGGCATAGAGGGAAATAATGAAGACAGTTTTGTTTAACAGAAAATAATATCTAAGAGAATAGAATCATAGAATCATAGAATCATAGAATCATAGAGTTGGAAGAGACCACTAGGGCCATCCAGTCCAACCCCCTGCTTTCCCTTCTTTCAACATGGCCCCTTCAAGGAACCCAGCCACTCTTCTCCTAATTTGTATTCTTGCATGCGCAGCACACCTCTTTTCTATCCTCTATCACCGACACCTATTCACCCTCTTTTTACCCCCAAACCAAATATTGTCAACTGGACCCCTTCACACACCCCGCACTCCCCGGTTTCTCACATATCCCTTTTACATCGCTCCTTCTCACTTCCCTCACTCCTCTTTTTATGTCTACTATGTGTATGTCTTGAGGTCGATGGAGTTTTTTTCATTCTGTTTGTTTTCCGCCCTTTTGGCGATTATTTTCTCCTTTTCTTCTTCATTTTTTCTCTTTTTTACCTTTTTTTTTTTTTACCGCCGACTTATTGCACACCCATCGATCAATTCCAGCTCACCCGACTTTTGTGTTTTATACGCGCGAACCCGAGTGCAAGGACCGGAAACCGAACTTACGAACCATTTTATTTGTAGCCCCACCATAGAAGTATACGCTATTATTGAATTAGGCGCACACGCATTTCACAGTTTTTTCTCTTCCCACGCGACCCTTTTTTCTTATCCGCTTTTTTCACACTTTCTTTTTCTTTTTCTTCCTATCCACTGTCTTCTTTTTACAACCTCTTCTTGTTTTTTGCGCACCAATTTTTCTCTATCCCCTTTCCCCTTTTCGTTTGTTCGTCCCATCGCATTTTGTGCAATTTGCTTAGTGAACTACTGATAGTGTGCACTCGTATCTCTGTTAGTCGGTCCCAGCCACTCCCCACACCACCTACCCGTTCTCCACTTGAGTCTCTCCACATTCTCTCCTCCCTCTTCAGCCCCCTTCTATTCTCTCATCGTTTTATATTACTCTTAATTATCTTATATCGTTCTCCTGTCTTGTTTTTCGTCTTTCTTTCTCTCTCTTCCTGATCTATTTTTATTTCCCGCCACAGACCCCTCCCTCACGCGTACTCACCTCGTCTGTCTTCCTTTTTCCCTTCTCCCACCCTTCCTTTTATTCACTTCTTCTTCCCCTTCATACTCTTTTTTTGTATTTCTATTCTTCACTCTTTTTTTTTTCTTTTTTTTTCTTGTTCTCCTTTCTTTCTTTTTCGCCCGACCAACCCAACGCCCCACTCCTCTACTCCTCTTCTTTCCTTTCTTTTTTTT
This sequence comes from Sceloporus undulatus, assembly GCF_019175285.1. Lineage (NCBI taxonomy): Eukaryota > Metazoa > Chordata > Lepidosauria > Squamata > Phrynosomatidae > Sceloporus > Sceloporus undulatus. Next base: position 213,271,882 of record NC_056525.1, on the reverse strand, counting down.
CTCTCTCTTCGCTCTCCCTCTCCTTCCTCTCTCCCCTCTCTCCTATCCTGCCCTCCTCCCCCACGGTCCTATCTCTCCCTTCGGGCAGAGCTCCAGTACTGTCACGGTCTAACACAAATCCTATTTTTTCTTTCTATTACCTCTATATTTTTCTAACTTGTAGGGCCTTCCTTCTTCTCTTTCTTCTCACCTCATTTTTCTCAATGCACCCCCCCCTTTCCTTCCTATTCCCCCTTCCTGTTGCCTTCACTCCCTCCGCCCCAGCCCCCCCCTCCTCCTCCTCCTCCCCTCCCCCCCCCTCCTTTTTTTGATCTCTCTCTCTTCCTTCCTACTCCCCCCCCTCTTTTTTTCTCCCTCCTCGTTCCTTTCATCCCCCCCCCCCCCTCCCCCCTCCTCCCTCTCCCCCCCCACCCCCCTTCCCCTCTCTCCTCTCTTCCTCACTTCCCCCCTCTTCCTTCCCTCCCCACCTCCCCCCCCACCCCCCCCTCACCCACCCGTCCCTCTCCCGTCTCTCCTCCTCCCTCTCCTCCTATTTCATTTTTTCTCCTCGCCCCCATCCTCCCTCTTTCCTCTTCGCTCCGCTCCTTATTCCCCAACCCGTCCCTCCCCTCCTTCCCTGTTTTCTTCCTTCGTATTCCGCCTGCGCGAACATACCACCCAGCTGCTGTCCTCCATCCTCCAGTTCCGCCACCATACTTCACCCACCGCCGAGTCTGTCGCTGTTTTTACCCACCACCCCCACACGCTCGCAGCTTCCCGCTCGTTTTGTAGCCGACCCTTCTTCTCATCCCCCCCTACTTCCCTCTCCCCCCCAACTCCCTCCCGTCCAGAACTCCCTCCCCCTGCTCCCTCCGTTTCCTTTCCTTCCCCATCACATACCTCCACCCCCCCTCCCCCCCCCCCTCGGTCCCCCACCTCCCCCCCTTCCCTCCTAGCCTCTGGGGCCGTTTTCGCACTCTTCTTGCGGCGCCCCACACCCCAGGCCGAAACGCCCCCTGTTTCTTCTTCTTTTTCCTTTGCCAGCGGCCACATGGCCCTCGGCACCTGGCCCAACACACAATACCCCCCAAAGCTATTAGGGACGAGCCAGATCCTGTTATGGAGCCCCGGGCCACCCATGCCCCGTGCCTGCCTCCCCCCCTCCCCCCCCCCCCCCCCCCCCCGCCGCGCAAGGGTGGGCAAAAAAGACCTGACGCGCTCCCCCCTCGCAGGCCCCCCCCCCGTGCCCGCTCCCACCCGGCTCCGGTACGGGCCCCGGAGGTTGCGTGCGCCGATATGGTTGTTGGTGGCGTCTGGCGGTTTCTGGTGGACCCTGGCGGAGATCTTTTTTAGCATTTTTTTCTTTCTTCTTGCCTAGCGTTTTCGCCGCGAGCGAGGAGGTCGGGACGGCGGAGAAAGGGCAGAGCAGGAGCCGGCGGGGAGGACGACCCGGCGGGTTGGTTAGGAGTGGGACGGCCTAGGACCGGTGGGTGTTGTTCCTGGGACCCCCCGGAAGGGGAGGTGGGTGTTTGCGCGCTGGCCCAGCCAACCCACTAAGAGAGAAGGAGGAAGGAGGCAGGAGGACTACTATCCCACCAATTCTAATGAGGAGGAGGAAAGGAGAACGGGTTGGGTGGGGGTTGGCACACCGCCAGGCAGACAGCCGCATTAGGGGGCAGCCAGCGGCCCGCAACCGTGGCTAGCCGGGGCTCTCAGCCCCGGGTGCCAGCCAGGGGCAAGCCCACCAGCGCAGCCCAGCCCCCATGCCAGCCCAGCCCATCAGCACGGCCCCTCACCCGCCCCCCTTCTCTCCCCCCTTTATCCCCCTTCCTCAACCCCCCCCCCAACTCCTACCCCCCCCCCCTCACCTCTTTTTGACCCCCCTCCCCCCTCTCTTCCCTCCTGGTTCCCCCCCCCTAGCCCCCTCCCCCAGCCCCCCCCCTTCTCCCCCCCTTCTCTTCTTTTCCCCCCCCCCCCCCCCCCCACCCTTTCCCCCCCCCCCCCCCAACCCCCCACACCAGCCTCCGGCCCGCGCTCCCCAGCTCCCCCACCCCCCAGCCCCTTGGGGCCCCTCACTCCCCCACGCGGTGCTCCCTATGGCCGCCGGAGGCGCAATCCAGGAGGATAACCGGAGGGAACCCCCCCCCGGCAGGAGTCGATGCACCCGCCGGAGGAAAGCCGGAGGAAAGGAACGGGAAAGGGGAGGCAGGAAAGGAGATGCAAGAGCAGACCCCCGAACCGGAAGAAGGTGAGGGGAGGGAACAATGGGGAACAAGGCGGTGGGGGGGCCCCCCCCACCCCCCCACAAACGGACTTACTACGACAGTGATGGGCCCCCAAAAAAAAGGGTGATTTTTGATGTCAGGGGGGCGTGGGGGGCCTGTGGGTGTTTGGTTGGGCCGGCTGTGTGGCTGGGGGTTGTGGGTGTGTGGTTTTTGTTTTTTTTGGGTTTTTTATTTTATAGTCTATTTAGGGTCTTTTTAGGTTCGTTATTTCTGGGTCTGGGTGGTGTTTGGTGGGTGTGTTTTTATGGGGTTGTGGTTTCTGGGGTGGGGTTATATGGGGGGTTCTTTTTGTTTTTTCCACCCTGGTCTATCTCTTTTTCGTTGGGTCTTGGGGGTTTTCCCCCCCCGGTTATTTTCTTTGTGTTTCGGGTCTATTGGCGGGTCTATCCTCCTATTGTCATTCCCTACCCTGCCTTCACATCACATTTCATACAGGAAAATCACAATTCAAAGCATCCCAAACGATGGGGCCCCATCCAGGCCCCCTTTTCTGTTTGAAGGACTTCTAAGGGAGGAAGACTCCACTACACTCCGAGGGAGTTTTAGAGTAGTTTTAAGTGAGTTGGGAGAGAGGGAAGAGAGTTTTTTAGTTTGAGTTAAAGTTTTTCCACTGTTTCCGAACAGCCCTTACTTGTCCAGAGGGTTCCCTCCTAATGTTGAGGTGGAATGGAAATCTTCTGGAAAAATTGGATCGGATTGGAATCTCTTTTCCTGTAAGTTAGTTTGCATTTCCATTTGTTGATCGCCGCGCGTTCTAGGTTCTCTGGGAGCTGGAGCAAGCAGAGAAAGCAGAATGAGGAAGAAGAAAACAAGCGAGGGGAGAGCAGCAGGAAAGCGCAAAATGAGAGAAAACAAAGAAAAAACAGAAAGAAAAACAGAAAGAAAGGGGAAAATGAAAACAGAAGCAGAAGAAGGACGGAGAAGACAGAAAAAGACAGCCAGAGAAGAAAAGAAAAGACAAAAGGAAGCGAAAGACAACAAGGCGAAACCGAGAAAGGAAGGGGGAAAAAAAGGAGGAGGGAAAGGAAAGGAGGGAAGAAGGGAAAACGCGAATGGAAAAACGGAACGGGCGAAACGAAAAAAACCAAGGGCTTTTCCCCTCCTCAACATGACCCTCCCTTTCGACCTGAAATAGATTTTAAACACAGTGGGGATAAGTGTCACCTCCTTAACCTTCACTTAGCCAGGCCTTATATCGCTCTGAATATACATCCCCCCAGCTCCCTCGAAAAGTCATTCCTCATTAGGGCATTCATAATTCACCCCTGCGTTTCTTCCACGACCTTTCACATTTTGTGAGGCACCCTCCTTGGGACAACGCTTTTCCCTTCCAAGTTTTTTCTCAATGTCTTTTTTTTTTTTTTTAATTGTGGTGCCCCAAAAACAAAAACCCCCAAAAAACTGGAGGACACAGTAGTATTCCAGGGTGGGGGCCGGGTGGGCCTTGCTCTCCTCTCTCTGCCTCTTCCTCTTCTCTCTCTCTTTTCTTCCTACTGACAACGCAGAATAGAGAAAATAGCAAGAATCCCTTCAGAATCGATAGACCCCATTAGAGTGGCAACTTTTATCTTACCTTGATCTATACACTCCTTACTCTTCTATTGTGCGATTGTGTTGATGGATGTGATTACTGACCAGTGTAAAACCAATCCAGTTTCCTTGTCTGTAACCTGTTTTTTCTGTCCTTGTTGGTCAATTGTAACAAAAAACACTCCCCCCCCTCGATGGTATTCACACAGAAAACCAACAAAAGGCCGGAGAATTTCTGGATGGAATAACTGATTCGTTTTTAGTTTTTAATTTTGGAAATCTTTATTATTAATTATTATTTACCATTAATATCTCCATTAACACAAAAAACACCCTGTTCCGATTGTTGGATTTATTAGGACAACACCCTCCCCTCTACTTCTATTGGACAGGGGGGAAATTGGCTTGGGACGGACATGGCAGCCATAGGGTTGGGTAGACAGAAAGGGAAAAAACTGGTCTTACTTTTCCTTGTGCAATTTGATGATGGAACCTCACGCTTGTCTCTTTGTGATTTGAAAATCGGGTATATATATGCAAGCATTTGCTGTGGAGGAGGAAAGGATGTAGGAGTAGAGCAGGAAGGAGACTGTGCCTCCTAGACTGACGGGCCTCATAAACACCCATTTTTTTTTTTTTTATTTTTATTATTTTTAAAACCTTTTTCTTGTTACTTACCCCTAGGGCAATCCAAAGTGTTCGGGGGGCCCCCACCCACGCCTCTTACTTTCACCCATCAGAAATTTCCCCCTCCTTTTGTTGTTTGGCCCACGGTCCATTGTGGTGTGACCTTCCTCTTATACATTCTGCCAGGCCTCTAGAATTTATGAAACAATATGAAAGGAAGAGGAGAGGGCCTCTATATATGGTTTTGTTTTTCCTTGTGGTTATTAATGCCGGGTGTTTTGTTGTTACTTTCTTTTGTTTTGTGTGTTGTACTAATGCAAAGCACATAGATCCATTGGCCTCTCCCTCCGCTTTTCTTTGGTGCACAATTCTGAAACATTGAACAAGAAAGAACAAAAAAAAAAACATGGCATACACTCTTCAAGGCAGAAAAGAGAGAACGGTCAGAGGGCAGGCAACACTCTTTTCGTTCCTGCACCAGGATGGAAATGGGTCTTAACAGATAGATTGTCAGACTTTTTAAAATTTACTAACAATACCAACCACCAAAATTCAAGCGTTTTGTCTTTTTCCTCCTGTGTTTGCAAATTGGCCCCGCAGAGCCCATGGACTGGGAGGAGGAAGGGGGGATTGCCGCCGGGTGGATTCGGTTTTTTTTTTTTGCCAACGCGGTGTTCGTTTTTTTTTGTTTCTTGTTTTTTGTTGGTGCATAGGATAGGCAGCATACAGCATTTTTTTTCATGCAATTAATCATGACTAATCCTCATAATATAAGGACTCCTAACCTACTTGTATCCCAATCAATCAAAGGTAAAAAGGTCATGCTGTTGTGGTTGCTTTTTTTTGCAACCACAATATAATTAATCGTTTCACTAGCCAATTCCATGTACAAATGTTTATCCCCCCAAAGGCCATTGCTTGCCCTGCTGTGAGAGAAGGAGCAAAATGTTTTCTTCTTTTTCTATACACAGATTGATTGAATAGCTGGGACTGGCAGCTGGAATCTTACTTTAAACAACGACAATGCTTTGAGTCCTACTTTTTTGGAGGGAAGAAGAAAGGAAAAGTGGGAGGCGAGGAGGAGGAGGAGGAGGAGGGAGGAGGAGGAGAAGAAAGAAAAGAAAAGAAGAAGCAGAAAGAGAAGAAAGAAAACAGAAGAAAAAAAGAAGTAAGAGGAAAGAAAAGAAAGAAGAGAAGAAAGAAGAAGAAAAGAAAGAAGAAAAAAAGAAGAAGAAAAAAGAGAAGAAAGAAAACAGAAGAAGAGAGGAAAGAAGAAAGAAAAGAAGAAAAGCAGAACTGAGAAAGAAGAAGAAGAAGAAAGAAGATAGAAAGAGGAAGAACGAAAGAAGAAAAACAGAAAGAAGAGAAGAAGAAGAGAATAAGAGAGAAGAAAAAGAAGGGAAAAAGAGAAAAAAGACGGAAAGAAGAAGGAAGGAAGAAGCAGAAAAGAAGAAGAAGCAGAAGAAAAGGAAGAAAGAAAAGAAAAAAGAAGAAGAAGAAAAGAAGAGAGAAGAAGAAAAGAAGAAGACAAGAAAAAAAACGAGGAGAGAAAGAGAAGAGAAGAATAAGAAGAAAGAGAGAACGACGAAGAAGAAAGAGAAGAAAGAAAGAAGAAGAAGAAAGAAGAAGAAGAAAGAAGAGAAAGAAAGAAGAGCCTCTCCCACCCATATTTTATTTGAGGCAGCAGGACAATTTAGGACAATAGATCATGTGGCATCCAGGGGACCAGGGCATTTGACATTGCACAGCCCTGTCAATAGAAAGGAGGGGAGGGGCTAAATGGCTTGGAGTCTTGCACTTGGCCCTTCCTAGAATTTTATTTCGTGTGGCAGTTTGTCATTGCTGAAAAACTTCAAGCCATATTGTGTTTTATGGATCAGTTGCATCTGTTCTCCCACTCTGCCCTTCATGATAACACCCCAAATCTATCACCTCATTTGGCTGCAGTAGCAGTACTTTGGCTTACCTCAGTTGTGTTTGAAAGAGTCTACTGAAACTTATTGCTGTTTAAATTAAAATATCCATTTTTTTTTAGGTCTGTATTGCATTGGAACATGTTTTATGGATGGGGTGGGGGTCCCTGGGACACTCCAGGGGCCATAGAAAACTGATGAAATCACACACTCACACACCATCTTTAGAATAATAACCAGGAGCACCAAGCCGGGACCCTAACATCTGATTCTATTTAAAAAACAGATTGATTGTGTAGCGAGAGGTTGTTTCAACCCCTATTTAAAAGGTGAATTTGACAATTCTAGCAGGTGGTTTGGTTATAATTTATCTTCTTGGGGGGGTGGAATCAGGAAGTTGTGGTTGAAAAAAAACAGCTTTGAGCGACTCTAGAATGACCCCAAGGGCTGCCACTTTGCCCTGCCTTATATACATGTGTGTATTGGGACAAAATCCAGCATGGGCATGATTTGCTGCAAATGAAATGTCCAGCTATCTCTACAATTTGCCTCGCGTCATCAGGGGAACATCTGACAAAACTGATTTACAAGGCTGTGTTTACTCATTGGCATTGTAAATAGTATAATGTAATACTATGGCCCAATTTTTATGTGCGGCCACGGGTGGATGGAAAATCAGGGATTTAAAACAGCATGATCCCATCTGGAAAATGTGATACGCCAATTAATATTTTCAGGGACCCACATTGCTTATTTTAAACAGCAACAATCAGGAACTAAAAACAGTAACAAACATTATTTTTGGATTTCCCCGTGAATGTGATTTGTTGCTGTTTTATTGCCTGTTACTGCCCGATTATTGCTTTGTTTAATAGCAACATCCATGTGGAAAATCTTAACTGCGATATCCACATTTTGCATGCGGGATAATTACCATTAGGCCAAACCTCCAATTTTTGCCTGATTTTCCCATGGGACAAAAGTCCATAGGATGCCAAAATTGCAAAAAAACATTTTAACATACACTCATTGGAAGTTGGCCATCTGTTCACTTCTATATGCTCTTAAGAATGGGTTCGTTTTAGTTAAAAAAACGGTTTTTTCCTTCAAAAACACAACAATGCAAAGAGGTGTGTGGTTGTTACTGTTCCATTATTTCCACGAGGGGCAATCCTCGTTTTTTCCTTACTCTCTCCCAGACTGTTTTGAGGAGGGTCAGAGGACAGAAAGAAAAACAGATGGTCCAAAAGGGAACTTGGATTCAAGTTGCCACCTACGTGAGCGTGAGCTTTTCAAGCTGCTTTTTACTGTGTCTGATCTTTGGTTGAGCTAGTTTAGTACTTGTCAACTCTAAACTGACCGGTAGGTTCTCAGGGCAGGATCTTTTCCTAGTCCCAAGTGGGATCACTGGTTTTTTACCTGGCAATCTCCATTCCAAACACTAACCCTTCTTTAGCACCAAAATCAGACAAGGATTAACCATATTGGGGTTTTGGTTTTTGTATGGGGAGGGAAAAAGCAATAATAGAGATTATACACTTCTGGTATCTACAGACAACTGCTAGCTTTTTTTAAGGTAATGTTCTAGACTATGGCCCTGTAACACAGAAGGGCCAAAAATAAGCTGCTTGGATCACTTTGGAGGTATGCTGTTTACAATGATGGGGTGTTGCGTCTAAGACGTCCGGGAAGCCCGCCGCCAAAGCCCCCCTTTTCAGTCCCTAAAGACTTGAGTAGTAGGCTTTGAATTGGGCTTCCGGAGACTTCATAGGAGGACATACACGTTCATTTATTTAACACAGCCATACCTCCCAAATTGACCTGAAGCAGCTTTTATTTTGGCCTGACTGTTATGGGCCCTTTAAGTAGAATCCATCTCTACCATATCCATTTTCTTGAAACAACCTGTAATCGTTCTATTAAATTGTGACTCAAGAAAAAATGATGGGCTCATGAGAATAAGTTAGAGCCCTTGGAATCCCATAATCTCATATTCAGAAATCATGTCCTGACTCTTAAGAGATTATGAACAAAAGTTACTGACAGGAAAAAATCATCCAAGCTAGACTAGGTTGAGTTATTAATACTTTCTATTTCATATTCATATTTTTGGGAATACTAACGGAATACTTCCATTACATTTTGACTTTCAGCTGGCCAAATTGTTAACCAGATTCAGCTTATTTGGCTTATAAGTTCTCAGCTAAAATATATTTTTTCCTTTAGCTCTGATAAATATGATCCAAAAGCTTTTGTTTATTCCCATGCCGACCAGTCCAAAACTCAGCCATTTTACATGTTTATAATTAGCAACCGTCTTGGTAGATATTGCTTTGGGATTTTCTGGAAACTGAGACTCAGCTTTTTTTTTTGATGAAAACATATAAATTCTAATGAAACCACAGGAGCAGAGGGAAGGAAACCTTTCTAAACCAGAACAGTGCAACTGTTTGATTTAAATCATTACTGTTACCTAATTTTCAAATTAGATATCAGCACATTAAAAGCTTGTCCTTTACAGATATGTACAAGACCCCAGAATGCCTACAAGTCGATTAGATTGGTAAAGAAATAAGGGTCATGATGGACAGTCCAAAGAGCACGGCCACAATTACAGAATCTGTACTAGACAGGGACTCTTATGCCTGTTGCGAAAAAAAATACTTGTGGTGGGGTCTCTAGCAGAGAATATGAACGGAGGGAGGAGGGTCTCAAGGCATGCCACACCTCCAAGCATGCCCACACCTTGAACAACCCAAACAACTGCCTGGGGAAAGAGTAACAATCTGAATTACAATGATGAATTGGTTGGGACCAAATGTGCAGTGCGTGATGATGTCACCCCCTGTGAGCCTTCTTGAGGACCCCTAGGAAGTCTGGACGGCTGATTTTTCATTGAAGCTTCTGGCTATAGGGAATGTAGGCCAGATGTTCTTCCCACCTCACCTGCCTCCACTGGCCCCTCTCTAAAATTGCTTTTCCATTTAATTTAGTGTGGGTCTTACAGGAGTAGAGCGGGAGGGAGGTAATTCCACCTTGAGCAAACCCTTGTGTGCTCTGTCTCTTTTATACAGGATCTCACCATTATGTCCTAACTAACAAGTAGTGATTTCCAAAGTGGGGCAGTATGCTCCCTCCTGGTGGCAAAAAGGATGGAGCTTTCAAATTTTTGGACCCCTGCTTAAAACTTTGTGAGTTTTTTGCTTGGGATTTGGCTTAGCAGGTTGGATTGATTGCTCCTGCTTTTTTCATCAGACAGGCTGAGAGAAAGAAGATAGAAGAGAAACTTTTTTATGGGAGATTGATTACTTGAAGCTTGTGTGGGGAGACCATGTCTTGGGGACGGAATATCTGTGCTTGATTCTTGGAAAGAGTCCTTTGTCTTGGCGGGATTCCTGTAGTTAAATCTCTCCCTTTCTGGTACACACCAGTCTCCAGTCCAGAACTCTGTACATCCCCCTACCACACAAATTAGCTGGAGCCTTTCTCTGCCTCCGATGAAGAATTAGAGGGGTCCCTACTCCTCTAGGGAGGAGTTTCTCCCTTGCCACCTCGTCACCTGGGAGTAGAGCCAAAACGAGTCGTTGCCTGGGCAGCCACCAAGAGGCTCCTGTCCCCACCTGGCCTTTGCTGCAAGGCGACACAGAGATGAAAGGCCTTCTTGTTCTCTGCTTGCTGCTGCCTCCCCGGGATGATAGAGTGCCAAAACAGGGAGGAGTGAGTAGACTGGCGCAGTCAGTCAAACAGAACCAAGAAAGCCTCTTGCCTGCCACCCGCCTTAGTTGCACCAAGGGCTGACACACGTAAAAAGCTTCTTGGTTGCTGCCTCAAAGCCCAACTACCTGGTTGCTGCTCCCAAAGTGACTGGGTTGCAAGGAAGCAGCACCGAAGATGGTTGTTTGAATTTGAAGTAGAAAAAGTAGACAGTTCGAAAGATTCGGAAAGATAAAGGTATAAAGGTTTTCCTTGGACAAGATTTGTCTAGGTCCTGTCAATTGTAGTTGGTTGGTGCCTCATCTCCATTACTAAGCGACGGAGCCAGTTGTTTTTGTCCGAGACAATCCCTGGTCATGTGATCAGAACGACTATACAGTGTTACCCGGTGATACGAATTGCGCCGCCTTACGACTTACGAAAATTTCCGGGGGTGGGTTACGGAACACTCAAATTGAAAAAAAAAAAAATGTGTTCCGGGTTTTACGAAGGTTTTTTTTTTTTTTATTTCGGGTTTAACGGAAAGGAAATTTTGGTGCTTTTCGGCGCTTTTTTTTTGCAAAAAATCTGGCATTTCCCCATTCCAAGCGCCTCTATGCTGGTCGTACTTCGGACTTATTGCGAAAGCCTTTTCGGGTTACGAAAAAGCGGGGCGCCGGGCACACCAGTAACGAATTAAATTATTTCGTACATGGGGTAACACTGTATTGGGGAGGGGAAAACAGTAGGACCTAGTATCAAAAACTATTGCATGGTGTGTATGTGTGTGCTGGGATTTTGCTGCCGAAAGATATCAGAAACCTATCGAATACTGTGCGAATCAGATAATTGGGGGTAGTATGCCAAAAAAAAGTTGGGCGTACACTCGCTAATGCATCCACAAGCAAATACAATTGTCTTTAGATATTACTGGGAATGCGCTTACCTTTAAATGAAAATGCTGCGCATTTCATTTCCTCTGCCTATGACCTGCTTAGTACCTTGTCATACAGTCATGGCAGGGAATTATAGGGTTCTAATATAGAGGGGCCAAGTTCAGTACACAAGCCGCAAAAACCCAATTTTGTCACATCTTTCATTGAGTTTGACTGTTAGATAAGGGAATGCTATTAGCACTAGGGTCAGCAGATCACTTTTGCCAAGGCCCATAGTGGGGTAGAGAAAGACAGACAGAGAAAATCTGATGGCGGCCAGGCGGTTTATTTCTCGCAGTGCTTTTCTTGTTTAGAGCTACAAGTTGAAGTTGGTGAGCCTGGAGATGGTGGACGGGATCCTTGGAGGAGTGAGGGGCCACCACCGGGATACTGGATCCTTATCGTCCGGGCCTGGAAAGCGAGATAGAGGGGGGGTACTGGCCAAGTGGGGTAAGGGGGAGTGGTTAATGCCTCACTGCAGCAAGGGGTTTCCTCCTGCCTAAGGGAGGCTGGGGTGAGGTCTGACGGAAACTCATCGCTGGTCCCACACCATGTGCGGAATAAGCTATCAGCCATCTGCTATATTCTTGGGGTAAGGCTCTGGAGTGAGTGGTGGCCTCTAGCTCAGGGGTGTTCTGGGATGAATGGATTATCGAGATCCAATTCAATCTACTTTTCTTCTGGGCTGGAACGGGACAGCTTTGGCATCTTGGGGGATGACTATGCAGGAAACTGCACGGGGAGGGGAGTGTGTCCCGGTTGGTCCTGCGGGATTCTTGGTGGCTTGCATACCATCTCCATGGTACCCGCTGAGGCTCCTCTCTAAGATGATACTGGGGGGCAAGAGTTATGGCGTGGTTCTAGCTTCTTGGAGGGGAAATCAGAGAGTGAGTTGAAGGTTGAAGGTTTTCCTGGCGAGTTTGCACCAAGGGTTTTCCACAGTTGGGGAAATCGCGGGGGGTCAGGAGCACCCTGGAGGTGCAATGGATGGAGGCCTCACTTGGGGAAATATCGAGAGGGTGTTGGGGGGGACTCATTTTTTACCCTGGGCCTTTGGCCATTGGTCACATGCGGGAGGAGATCATCCAGAGTTTTGGGGTGCAGCTTGTTGAAACAGCGCCAGTGGACTATCGGTCAGCAGTATGTGGATGACAGTCAACGCCTGTCTCTCTCCTTTCCATACGACTCCAGGGAAGCTGTCTCTAGTGAGGACCAGTGTCGTTGTCGAGTAGGCTTGTGAGGACAACATTGAAACTTATCCAGACAAGGCAGAGGTGGCTCTGGCCGTTGTGGGGCGAGAAAGGGAATAGGGACTCGCCTGTGCGAAGTGAGGGTTGCTCCTCCTGAAAATCGGGCTCACAGCTTGGGTGTTTTCCTGGGATTCACCTCTGAGTCGGGTGCCCGGTTCAGGCAGTGGCAGGGAGTGCATTTGCAATTAAAACTAGGCACCTGCGGTCGCAGTTCTTGAGGGGACATCAGATGTGGCGACAGTGGACACATTACCTTGGATTACATCCTGTTTAAATTGCTGTAATGTACTCTATATGGGTTTGGCCTTTGGAAAGGCGAAAACGGGTAGCGGGAAGATGCTCCTAGAGCAATTATAGGGAGCAGATATCTCCGTTTTGAAAGCGCCACTGGCTCTGGTTCAGTGTTCCAGGCAGAAGTCAAAGTGCTGGTCATGACTTTAAGCCCTGACAGCTTAGCTGGGACGAAATCGGTAGCCATGAGGGAACCTGCAGGGGTCCTAAGATTATGGGGGAAGACTTTTCTTCAGTCCTGCCCCATCTGGCTTGCTTGGGAAGGGGACACAAGAGGAGAGCCGTCTCAGTAACTGCGCCACCTCGGGGGGAGATGGGGAGATTAGACTGGCCCCCTCCCTGTTCATTTCACTGGCAGGCAAAAGACATTTTTATTCAGGCAGCGTAATATGAATCATATGAAGGAGACTTTTAGGGGTGTATGGTGTGTGTGGCTTTAGGTTAGGTTTTACGTTTGGCAGGCTTTAGTTACTGTTTTTATACGTGTTTTGGCTAGATGGATTTTGAATGTGTGGACAGTTTTTATTGCAAAGTTTTGAAGTTTTATCTGGAGCCACGTTGGGGGGCCGTTCGGGGAAGAAGGTGGATGGAGAAATAAATAATATATAAATAATAAATGCACATGCATTTCCCCTCTTCCTACCACTATCACCTATGCTGACATTTTACACTGTGGTAGTGTATTGGTATAGTCTGAATTGTTTAAAAATGAGGACAGATAAGGTATCATGACTTAGGTGAACTGTAACAATATCGCACAAAAGTGGATCTGCAAGTTCTGCTCGCCAACCTATGAAGGGAACATCCTAGTGAATATATTAAGTGGCATGCTTCACTTATGTCACCACAATCGTAAGGTCAAAACCTTAAGGGGATTGGTTACTAAACAAGCCTGCGAAAGAAAAAGATGCGCTCCCCCCCCCCCCATCCTCATCCTCACTTTAACATGTGCAGGGGCTGTTGTAGTCCTGACAGCAGGAATAGCTAGTGTTGGGTCAGCTGGAGGGGAATGAGGTACGCAAGTGTCTTGGTCGAACAAGAACCCCCCCGCCCCC
>NC_056525.1:213257024-213258299 GCF_019175285.1 Sceloporus undulatus | reverse complement strand
CCCCCCCAAAACTTGTGAAGTATAAATGAATGCATATCGTGTTGCAAGCATGTTCAGACAATGCAGAATCTTGAAAGAACACAGGGTGCTAATGACATTTGGAGATCAGAGGCAGCCAGCAACACTTTCCATGCTTGTAATCTGAAACAGGCATTCTGTTGTCATAGCTAAACTATCTGTGCCTGACCTCCTTTTTAGACTTATTAGATTTATTTCCCATTACATCTGTGTAAAGCCCTGCATTTGCAGACATTAATTTTTGAATAAACTGGGTTAATTGGAATGCTGTTCAGCAATTTTATCCATATATTTACAGCTGGGCAGATCATCCAATTACTTTCATATATAAATAAGCCTATACAAACAGACTGCTGAGAAATAGGAGTGCAAACTGAGACCATTTTCCTTCTTATGGATCATTAATTAGCCTGTTACCTATAAGGGGGAACAAAGCAAAACTTGGTTCAAGATACTTTGGACAATTTGCAAAAGAAAAACCAATTTGGTAAAAACCTAGTGGGAGCAAGGTGTGTTATTTGTCAGACCTCCTGAGCCTGTTTATTGCTTAATGTCACAGGTCGCATTCCCAGTTGCCTATAAAGCGGATCATGAAGCGAATTAAGAGTTGTCGTTCCCACTGATGCCTAAATTAGTTCCTCAATGCCCCAGAATTGTTTCCACTGCGACTCGATTCAAAATTGAATTATATTGTATAATTCGAATTAGACGCCTTTAAACCGGTTTTAAAAAATAGTAGGTTATAACACGGGTTATTTTTGAAAGCGGGGTATGATTCGCGGTATCCGAATGGGAACGAAAGGGTGTGTGATTCGGGAACCTGGAGATGGGAGGAGCAGCGCTCAAGGGGCTGGCCTGGGGGTGTCACCCTCTTTGGTCTCTTTCTGCATTGCCAGCGCCATTTTCTTCAATTCGCATAGACTTTCCCCCGGTGGATTACAACCTCCCCTCTGCTCCTCATTCATAGACCAATGTGTGAGGAGAGCCATTGAACACAATTTTTAAATATTCTTTTTTCTTTTTTCACCTCTGCCTGAGCGCCTGAACAGCAGATGGGCTTTGCAGTACATGCCTGCTTGATCGCTCCCCAGACAGCCCAAGGAGCAATGGGGGAGACAAAGGGATTTTTGGGAAAGGATTCTCCTTCCAGAGGAACTATGGGATGGGCTTTGCAGGACATCCCTGCTTGATCGCCTCCCCAGACAGCCCAGGGAGCAATGGGGAAGGCAAAGCGATTTTGGGGAATGGAGAGCCTGG
>NC_056525.1:213251646-213256999 GCF_019175285.1 Sceloporus undulatus | reverse complement strand
GCCTGGAACGTCCCGGGATTCTGAGGGGGGACGAGCTTATCTTCTCTTCCAAAGATTCTCTCCCCAATATGAAGCTGCTGCCTTCTCCTCCTGTGATTCGATTTTGCCAACCTCCTTCTAGTCTGGGAGACACAACAAAGAGCCTTGGATGCAGGCAATTTTCATTGGCTGCCCAAAATAAAAAAAAACAAAACCCTAGACTGTGACAGTCTGAAGCCTACGCGCTTTGATTGACAGCTTGTGACACAATGGGAAGGGGAGCAAGTTAATCCGCCTTTTAAAATAAAGCGATTTAAAATAAATGGGAACAAAAACACGGGTCTAAATGATCGAGGCAATTGGCCTTTTTGGGTAATGGAAACGATGGAAAAACTTCAAATTATCCCGGAACATAATCCGAATCAGAATCGCGCCAATTATAATCCATTTATCTGCCAAGTGGGAATGCCCCCCACTTTGCAGGGCTGGGGAATGTATTTCTTTCCAGAAGTTGTTAGACCAAAGATCCCACAACCTTCAGACAAAACTTCCTCCTTTTTTGATAGGGCTGCAGACAATACATCTGGAGGGCCATGTGTTCTCCACCTATGCATCAAAAAACTTTTGAGGCTCTTACTTCTTCAATAAATGCCACTTTCATCTGCATGAACCAGAACTGTTGTGTATGTCCATTATGCAGTAGAGAGTTGCTATTATGTTACAAAGCTGGCAAAGTAACTGATGTGTACAATGTGTACATGTGTAGAATGTTCATTGGGGGTGAAATGCATAACAGTGCACACTGTTGCAAGTATGCAGTGATGCATATTGTGCACTGTGCACATTTGCCCACTAAAACACAGTATTATGTGCAGTGTGCAGCGATGGTGTATTGCACACCAATGCACATTGCCCACTGATCATATCGATCCATGATACAAACAGGTGCGCTTACCAGTGCTCACTAGCATCTTCACAATTCAGTAAAGGGATTTCTTATCATCTCTGCTATGTAGCTAGCTGATGTATAAAGTCACACAAAGTAAAAGGTCTAACAGTGGGTCCACCACATTCTCTGTGGAGTAAGGGGCATAGGACTCCCATAAAGTGGAAAACTACAAGTACCCTGAGAGAACACTTCTTCTCTGAGAATTTCTAGGTCCTCTAGTGTAAATATGTAATCAACATCTGCCAGAAGTTGACCACAGAATTGCACTGGGAGAGAGACCTACTAATGCCTAATTAAAACTTACTTATTGTCAATTAAAACATTACCATTACAACAGTTAAAAGGATAAAGTCAACATATGAAAAACTGATTAAAACAGCTAACACTTAAAACTCACAAAACTCACAACGTGTTGGGTGCAGGAATAACACACACAGCAGAGAGAGGAGGAGAGAGGAGAGAGAACACCACTCAAACTGCAAACTCCTTATAAAAATTCAATGTGTAACTAAATAAAAATGCTTTTATTGATGTATAAAGACATCGAGGGAAGGACCCACCAGGACTGCTCAGGAAGGAGTTCCACAGCCAGGAGCCCCATGGAGAACTAGGATTTTGTAGATGGCACACCATGCAATAAGTAGTGTCAACCCACAGTATTCTACAGTGTAGATGCATCCTGAAAGCCTCTCTCCTATGTCCTCAAAAAACTACTATGATTAGGGAAACCAAGAAAAGTCTTCCAAGGATCTTAAAATTTGGCATAGCTCAATGGAGATATTCATTTTTAGATAGACTGGATCAAGCCATGGGTTTAAAGGCCTAACACTTTAGATCCTGTCAGTAGGACTGGTAGCCAGGGAATTTTATGTCAGGGTTTATGTCCTGTAACCAACCCAGTCAGAACTTTTGTCACAGCATTTTGCTCACGAAGTGTGAAAAATTTCCCACAGACAGCCCAAAATGATTACAGTAACCAAACAGGAAGTAATCAAGCATGTGAACCAAGCCAGAGGACATCCCAGGAATGCATTACCGCTCTTGGCAGGTTTTTTGGTTCAATATTTTGACTAAAATATCTAGATTTTTACATGAGTATATAGGGTATATCCCAATATCGTTAGTGGCAGTTCTACTGAGGTAAAAGTCACATAATATGATAAGACATATATCATTTTTATTGAAACAGGTAAGACATTCATAACAGCTTTGAGCCTGACAGAGTGTCCAATGAGCCATTCCAAATTTGCTTTAATTTGGGATTTAGATTCCAGCCAGAAGTATACTCATTATGCAGAGGAAATGCTGACATTGTAAAGGCGCTGCAGACAAACCTCACACCTCTTGTAAAATAGAAAAATTAGCAGTAGGGATTTCCTAACTGTACTTTTTTTTCCTAACACAGCTTCAGCATTAGAGGGCCAAAATAATTTCTCACCACAGCAGTTAAATATTAGATGTTAGACGTATCTAACATCTTCTTTTTTCTAATACAGACATTAATATTAATATTGAAGGAAATGGACCTGATGCAAATAAAACCCTTATGCTTAAGTCCCCTTGACATTGATGGGATTTGTTAATTCTGAATTGTGGCCAGTATGTTTAACATAATCTTATAATGGCATCATAAATGCATGTTTTTGGCTGATATCAGCATGGACAGTGTTTGTAGAAAAATAATATGACAGTTGATTCTGAGTTATCCTCAAAGAGCGAATGAGCTGGTTCTGAATGTGATTCCTCCAAAAATAGGACATTGTAAATCTGTTTTAAGTACATTTTAGCTTTAAGCATATATTGACACGTTTTCTCATGTTGCAGTGGCTTTCCTGAAGTCATCCATGAAATATATATCTTTATGGATTCTCTTCTCTGTCCTAATTAAAGCATTTCAGCACTTGATAGACTGAAATACTGGACAATAACAGGAAAGATTATTTCTTATTTTATTTATGTATTTTTCATTATTGTAAACTTATCTATGTTTCAGGCCAGAGTTTCAGAAACTCTTATAAACACTTTCAGAAACTCTTATTTCAACCTAGATTCTAAGTATAGTCTTTCAGAAATTCATTTATTTATAAAAGATATGTATGAATTGCCTCTGACCATACCAGAGCCCTCAAGACAGTGTACAATGGATGAAACAGTTAAAACATTAAATATATGAATTAAACTTTTAAAAAACAGGCTAAGACATTGCTTTAAAATAATTTTAAACTGGACAATTAAAACAACTTGAGTGGTTTCAAAGGCAAAACAACCCAGTTTGAACAGCCCATCAGAAACTCAAAAATGCATGAATCAGCCTGACTTTCCTAGAGGGTAGAGTTCAACTGTTGAGGTGTTGCTACAAGAGGATGCTTTTGATGTGTAACACCACCCTAGCCCAGTGGGCCTATCCTTCCCAGTCACTTCCAGTTGTAAAAAAGAGGGCTTCTCCTGGGTCTAAAACGGCCCAGAGGGGCCTAAAACACCACAAGAATGCCCTATGTGCCCTATGTGGAGGGGAGTGTGGTGTGGGTATGACATTTCCAAGGTCCTTTGGGAAGTTAATGCAGCCCCCTAGCCTCCAATAGCTGTCCACTGTTGCTTCAAGACCTGCTTTTAAAGAGTACTTTAAAACTGGATGTTAATTTAGGGTAGTAATGTCCTAATTAACGTACTAATGATAGGGACACTGTGGCTCAGTAGTTAAGATGCTGACTCTGATGATCATAAGGTCAGCAAGTGAGCAGTTTGAGTCTCAAGCACTGAGTGACAGAGTGAGCTCCCATCACTAGTTCCAGCTTCTGCCAACCTAGCAATTCGAAAGCATGTAAAAGTAGAAGTAGATAAATAGGTACCACTTTGGTGGGAAAGTAACAGCGTTTCATGCAGTCATGCTGGCCTCATGACCATGGGTCATCTTTGACAATGCTGGCGCTCGGCTTAGCAAGGGAGATGAGCACCACCCCCTACAGTCAGACACAAAATGACAATCATTTCAAATGGGAAACCTTTACCTTTATTTTTACCTAGTAATGTCCAGTGAAGATTTCTTCAATAAGGTTCTTACCATTGCTTCTTTTAGATGGGTTGGAACTGCAAATGTGGGGGGACAACTGTAGATCTTTAACGAACCAAATAACTGTTCTGGACAATAGTGTGCTAGTGGATGGAGCAAATACCAGTTTCTAAAGTGCTGCCACTTCTCTGGAGTATACTCTAAAATGGGCCCCAACCCAATTTGATGGGTCTTCAATCAGATTCATCCTGAGTCTTTGTCCACTATTGCTGTTATCATCAGCTGAAGTAATTTATTATCTCCTAAGAAGACCAAGAAGCCTGTGCCCAGGTAAAGGATCCCAGTCCTTGGGTTATTTTGCAGTTTTCATTGATAACATATCACATGGAGGCCAGCATGGATCTCTTATGATTACTTTTCTCTTACATTGGAATTACTATTCCTTGCACACAATTGCTTGTGTAGGTCTGTTCAACAATAATTTAGCCTGCTTGGCACTTTGTTCATTAGTCAAACAAGATCGAGTGCACTGCTGTGGTTAGACTTAGATTTTGACTGGGTCCTGAGTTCAAAACTCTTTTCAGCCAGAAAGGGACTAAATAGGTCTAGTCTATTTTCTTGAGTTCATTGGAGGAACACAAGATAAAAAATAAATAAATAACAATTTGAATCAACTGAAAATATCTATTAGATGAAGTCCTCCACACATTCACTTGATGAGACTTTCCTTTGAATTCCCAGTGGGATGTTTGAGTCCTCCATCTCCTAGACTAGTTTTGGAACTGCTCAGTTCCAAAAACAGGCTACCATGTGGTGTGGGACTGGAGAGAGGGAGATAATATTTAGAAAATGCAGATCAACTCACCCCAAGCACACCTAGCAGATCATATTGTTTTCCTCGTTTCTGTCATTTTCACAATTCGTGTGGCCCCACATAGTTTCTGGTAGAGAAATTGTTGGGACTAATAGATAGCCCAAGCCCTGATCTTTTTAAAATGAAGACTTTTGTCTGAGGATCTGCTTTCCTTAATGTGCTGTTCCATGCAATTTTAATTCTCTTTGTTTAATATTCTTCAACTTATTGATTGTAAGGATTGTAAGGATTCATATGATAAAGTGTATTTGAAATTATTTTAAATAACAAAGCATTGGAGAATTCCAACTTTTGAAATGATAACTATGGGGGGATACTGACAGGTGGCTTTATGCCGCCTGTCTTTGTCCCCCATCAGTGCCACACCAACCGCATGATGCAGCACCAGTGCGCTCTAAAAAGAAGCCGCCTAGAGCGGCTTCTTTTTAGGAGTGCCATAATGGCACTCATATGCCATGATGTCTCCATTTCCGACAAGTGCCGTTTGGGCGTGTGGATGCCCGTGCATCATTGTCACATGCTCTGTGTGGAAGGGCCATGG
>NC_056525.1:213246310-213251621 GCF_019175285.1 Sceloporus undulatus | reverse complement strand
CGACACATTCTGCGTCACTCCAGGGGCGTGCGACATCTGCACACACCACCCGCCCAGAAGCAGCCAGGAGACATTTTTCCTGCCCATCTGTTTCAGGCTCGTGGATAGTTCCTCGCAGTGACATGCCACAAAATATCACGGTTTGTGTTTCTGCATAAAAATACGCATACAATACCACACACACGAGTTGAGACTCTGAGCTGTGCAGAGTTGTGGACAAACACTTGAATTCCTCCAGTTTTCAGGTCAGAACACAATACAGTCTACTTCTGCAAAGTCATAGGTCATCAATCTCACTCTCTGTGTCTGTTTGTTTTTGTGTATGGACAAATATGCTTTCTACTAGTTGAGGGGCATTTTTTATCCTGCCTAGTGGCTCTAGGGCAGGCTGTCTATGTTGGTTTGACATCACAGGTCCCTGGATAACAACAAGGCGTATGGTAAATAAATGATTAATCACTAATACTGATGCTAATCAGTTTGTTCTTCTGACCAAGAAAATAGTGTTGTGTTTTGAGAAATTGTTGCCGTTCTCTGTATTACTATAGTTTTTTCAGACATCTACTAAATTGGGAGTGTATTATTGCAAATATTCACTTGGCCAGAAATTACTCACTGGCCATGTGATTTTAATTAATGGGGATTTCAGCCCCTAATAAAGATTTTTTGCACTCCATTTTACCCATCAGGATGAAACACGCTTGGAAACTTGGTGATGATCACTTGCTATTGGGCTTATGGCCATCCTCAGTAAAGAGCCAGTTAGGAGAATCAGTGATTGGTGTCTTCTGAGACAATCAGTTCATCTGGTAAGCTGAGATTGCCCAAGGCTTTGAATTTTGGTCTGTTGCTGAAACGTAATCAGAATTTGATTCACATTCTGTAGTTTGTTATGTTAATTCTTATCTTAAACCTTCCATTTCTGTAGAAGACTGCTAAGTAAATAGTCCAGGTTCACCACACTATTGGCATTATTCTGGATCCACAGCTGAATTCTCATCTCAGCCCAAGAACTTTTTTCTTACTGTTTGAATGCAGATAATATTGAACTTACGAAGTTTCAGTTTCTACATGAGCCATCCTTAATGCCATCCAAAGTCATTCATGGTACTGAACCTGAATAGTTTCATAATTAGAGAAGAACATCTTTTAAAAAAAAATCACAGTATGATAAGACCACCCTTTAGTGTCACTAATACATGTAAGATGAAGGACACATCACGTATGCCTGCATTCCAGTGTTCAACATGTTGCTTCAGCTTCCTGGAGGAATGGACAGCTCTAGCAGCTACTTTAACCAGCAGTCCTATGCACATTTAGGTTACTATTCAGCAGAACTTCCAGGATTTCAGTTTTTTCTTAATTGCTCACTCTGCCTAAACATGTTACGTTTTAATACAAAAATTACTTTTCTATTTTCATAGAAGGATGGAAATATTTCTTTTTAGTTAAATGTTTGCTGTAGGGCATTTAGGTATTTATGACTGATGTGCCAAATACCGTATTATCTATAAGCAAAATGAGGAGCTTAATGCTAATATCTGCTAGTTGTTTATTTCCAAGTAATCCTATGTAAGTATCCTATGGCATGCTGGGATCTTGGAAGGCTTTTGAACATGCTAGTAATGAAAGGAAAGGGCAGCAGAAATCTTAGCTTGAAAACTTTTTCATTTTTCCCCTCCTAAAGCAATGTAGTCTTGGTATTATTTCTTAGCAATTAGAAGTCTAGCTAAGCACATTTTCTGTTTAGAAAGTATATTTAAATTTCAGTGGTGTGAGAAGTCTATGGCAATTTTTTATTTCATTACCTGGCTCTCACTGATAATTTTAACATCGATTAAACATTCATTGAAGTATGGGCACCATTTGTAAATAAAAAAAGAATATAGCTTAGAATCTTGTTATGAGTTCAAACCAAAGATTTGATTTACATACAAAATGTTACTTAGAAGTACATTTTATGCAAATTACTCCCTTTATCCCTCTTCCCCACCAAATGTAAAACTGAGTTTCTGTTCTGTGTGTGTGTGAACTCATCCCCAGCAGTATTTCTTTGTTATCTTTGTGCCTCATACAATGGGTCTTACACCTTCACAGATCCATCCATGGAATGTTCCGAGCTGGATAGCTTTTGGTGGTTAACCCCACCCCTTGGGCACCAGCACAAACAGGAACCAAGAAACTACTCACCTTAGTTTCTTTTTGTTTGTCCTGTGATTCACTTCTGGATCTTCAGTGCTGAGTAGTACATATTTCTTTTCTTAGTGTCCTTCATTTCCTTTATTTATTTATTTATTATTTCTGTGACATATTTTTAAACTCCTATTGCGTCCCCCTTTCCCATTTTTCATCATGCCTTATTGGTCATCCCTTTGGACTTTGTATGTCCTCTGAGGCCATATAACCACCTACCAACCACCATAGGTAGAACCTCCTCAGGCTTATCTACTGGTATGTTTGAGAAGGGATCTCCATTATCACTTCATATGACCATTTCCAGCTGGTCTTGTCTGCGTCTGACCTGTACATTGGCATCATCGATAGCAGTTCCCCAGATTGCTAACTTGATCTTGACACTCAGAAAGACTCTTAAACTTGAGGTTAAGCAACAACCTCCAAAGAGTTTTATGCCCAGTTCATGATTCTCCAGCTATACTGCCACTACTTTCAACACTGCTTGAAGTTATTAAACCAGCCTGGACCATACATGGCTCCATTCTTGTCTACCTCCAAGCATTGAAGAGTATTTACAAGGTACGTGTAGATGATACCTCCCTTTTTCCTTACCCATCTGTGCCAAATTGATGTTTCAGTCGAGGCAGCACAATCCAAATCGCACTAGGAAATCCCAATCTTTTCCTGGACAAAGGGGGTTGCCACCTAGATCTCATCAGTAGGAAGTCTTATTCCTTTGCTGCATTGGCCATCAGAGTACCTAACTACCAATGTAATGTGGGTACCAGCAGTTCTTGTGCGAGAATATTGGACCATAAGAATGTACACAGTATTCTTTCTGCAAGTAGCCCATCATTTTGCCACCAGACAAATAATAACAGACAAATGAAGAACAGACTGTACACTAGCTTCAGTCTGCAGGATCGACCAATGGTATCTGGAAGCAAATTTACACACTTCCCCTTTGATAGGGATGGGCTTTTATACTCCAAGGCAGGTGAGGCAGTGGAATACATTTAAAAAGTTTACTCTACAGCAAGAAAATGGCTTTTGCAATGAGAGAAGAACACTGAAATGTTCTTCTGCAATTTGCTATTGAACACAGGCTGTAAAAAACCATGATCCAGCCCTTCAGTCTCTCCCCCTCCCCCCCTCCCCCGCCGAATATTCACCAAAGTGATGGCAGGGGTCATCTCTCACCTTTGGACACAAGGGGATAAGAATCTTTCCATACACTGGACAATTGGCTCATTGTGGCCCCAAATGAGCACAGGCTGTGCAAGGACATTGACAGGACTCTTCTAGTAACATGGGACAAACAAGTTAACATGAGAAATCTCATGTAAACTTCATCCTAGACCCACTTCTTCATAGGGACAACAATGGCTTCACAGGTTGCTTGCTCCTTCCTTCCACTCAACTGGGTTCAATCCATACAAGACCTTATTACTGAGGTTGTTCATAGCCATCACTATGGTAACACCATGTGCAAGATTTTGCCCCCCCCCCCCAAATTTTGGATCCTTTAGCACCTTGATCCACTGTCACACTCTTCTCACAAGTATCTGGTGGAAAGGTAAATAAAAATTACTGCTGCTGCTGTTATTGTGAGTTCCACATTGAATCCTTTGCACTCTCCATTAGTGGCTTCTCTCCTCTAACTACCCCAGGGTTGTGCCCTTTTCTCCTCTTCAGTCCTAAACTATTGTGACCTTGGATACCTCTTGCCTAGGCTGGGGCACTCACTGTGCTGGACATACAATCCAGGGGAGGTGGTTTCAACCAGAGTAATGTCTTCACATCAATACCATAGAAATGATAACAGTTCAAGACCTCCATCACCCACACTGTGGTCCAACTCCTGTCAGACAACATCAGTGAATTACATCAACAGTCAGGAGGGTACCTGATCCCCAATGATGAATAGTGTGACATTCTGACTGCGGGACTAGTCCATACCCCACTCCATAGTTCTTGTTGTCCTGTACATTCTGAGTCAAACAACACATTGACAGACTGTGTGAGTCAAGCAACTATTCAGGCTCACAAGGTGTTTGTCCTGATTGTATGCTCCTGTGGGATCCCAGCTATCAACAAGTTAGCCTCCCTGAAGAACCACATGTTCAACCATTTTTGCACAGGGGAGCCCATGACATGGACTCACTGAGTGATACCTTTCTCAGGATCTGGAAGGGTCATTGGCTTGCCTATTCCCCCACACTCCCCCTACTCACCAATAGTGATTTGAGAAACCCATGTTTTTCTTCTCGTTCATTGAGAACTTGATGAGAATTTTTTAAAAAAATATTCGTTCCACAAGTCCCCCTTTCAAAAGGTGATTTCTTCTCTCCCTTTCAGAAGCTAGCGAAATATTTTTCACAGATTTTATTGTCGAGAATGACAATAAAAGACAAGTCGAATAATTATGCTAATTACTTTGCATTTCAAACTCAATTACCATCTCAAAAGGAAGTTTGGCAGATGTTTAAAGAACATTCCTATGCTTAAAAAAACCTGAAGGCACACACACAAAAAGGGGGGGAAAGCCCAGTCTCAACAAATAAACTGTGATTGAAGCCCCAACAAGAAATGCTAGAGTTGAGGGGACCCTCAAGGACCACCCAGTCCAACCTCCTTCTGCTATGAAGTAATACATAGGAATACATGGGATCCTAGAGGACATGTAGTCTGAGCCCTGTTCAACATCAGGATGGCACTGGAAGATGGGACAAACCAAGGGTTTTCTTGGCATAAAGAGGAGTTTTGCCATGGGCTGCCCCTGATGCTGAGACAGTGAGAAGGGGAGGGTGGTGTGTCAAATGGCAATGCTCTTCTGCCAAGCAGGAATCCTCAAAAAGGAGCGGAGTGGAGTGCAATGGCAGGAATTCTGCCTTGGATAAAACCTAGCATTCAAAGGGATTGCCAGGGGTCATCCAACCCCCCCTTCTACCATGAAGGAATACCTAGGAGTTGGAGTTGAAGCTGAGAGCCTGTGACTTGACCAAGGTCAGCCAGTGAATTTCTATGGTGAACTGGGAGGCTAGAGTGTAATCCCAGCTCAGCCATCTAACTCCACAGGATGACATTGGGTAAGTCACACTCTCTCATTCATGGATATTCTGCACTTTCCTTGACA
>NC_056525.1:213241075-213246300 GCF_019175285.1 Sceloporus undulatus | reverse complement strand
ATTATTATTATTATTATTATTATTATTATTATTATTATTATTATTATTATTGCATGACCTTAGCATCCCCATGGGAGAGGTGCAGAGAGAGAGAAAGTTGGTCATGCCCTGCCTCTGAGGCTGAGAGAGTGTGACCCTCACAAAAGAGAAGAAGGGGCAGGGTGGGGTGCAATGGCAGGAATTCTGCCATGATGGATAAAACCTAGCATTTGAAAGGATTCCAAGAGGTCATCCAACCACCACCCCTCTTCTACCATGAAGGAATACCTAGGAGTTGGAGTTGAAGCTGAGAGCATGTGACTTGTGCAAGGTCAGTCAGTGAATTTCTATGGTGAACTGGGAGGCTAGAGTCCGGATCCCAGCTCAGCCATGTAAATGCTTATGGTTCTGCCCTTTGGTTTTGTTTCATTTCAAGAAAGCCTCTTTAAATAATAAAGTTATAATTTATTTATTTATTTATTCTATGATTGGTTTGCTTTTGGACAAGGATGGTTAAGAATGTCCCTGAGGCTGAGTCAATATGACTTACCCAGGGATTTACATGGCTGAGCTGGGATTAGCACTTATTATTATTATTATTATTATTGCCCAGCTCTTCAGCCAAAAGCCTATCAGAGCAGCTTACAAATTGTTAGACATTTCCCTGCCCTCTCTCTCTGCACCTCTCCCATGGTGATGCTAAGGTCATGCAATAATAATAATAATAATAATAATAATAATAATAATTGGCAAGGAGAGTGCACATTCTCTCAGCCTCAGAGGCAGGGCATGACAAACCTCTCCAAAGGTGACGCTAAGGCAAACCTACTTTTATTTTGCTCATATATATATATATATATATATATATATATGGCAAGGAGAGTTCAAAATACAGTGGACCCTTGTTATCTGCTGGAGTTTGGTTCCAGGACCCTCTGTGTATAACAAAATCCGTGTATGCTCAAGTCCCATTAAATATAATGACATAGCAAAATGGTGTCCCTAATAAAAAATGGAAAATCAAGGTAAATTTATACTTTTTTGGAACATTTTCAAACCGTGTATGCTTGAATCCATGTATAAAAAATCCGTGTATAAGAAGGGCCGACTGTATCCATGAATAAGAGAATGTGACGTATCCAAAAATGGGGTTGGATGAGATGATCCAATGCTAAGATTTCACCCTTCTTCTCTTCTGTGAGAATTTGAATGGCAGAGCATGGCATAAAGGGCAGAAGGCCTCCCCTTTTGTTCTCTTTTGTTTTTTAAAGCAAAGCTGTGAGTGAGCAAAGTTAGGGGGGGGATCACCCTAACAAAGGAAATAGCCTCTGGTAAAACCCAGGATGAATGGTAGCTTTTCTTATGCAAAATACCCAAATCCTGACCATCCAATTGTCAGCTGGAAGTTTCGTCTCTTCACTTCATTTGGAAATGATTAAAAATCAAAATTCTTACTCATGATCGAGAAGTGATCAGAATTTCTTCTCTATAAAATGCTTTCAAAATTTTCGAATTAGACATATTTCTACTAATTTTCGAATTTTGGAGAATATTCTTTACATCCCTACTCACCAAAGTGTAGGAGGGCATGGCAGACTGTATTCTAGTGTCATCATAATGGCTGAGACAGCCCTGGCTCATGACCCTTCTCCAGATTTCTTGCTGGAACTACCTCTAGATCCTGCATTCACCTACTCTGCTCACTCAGGCAGCAGGCAAAGTCAGACATCTAGACATCACAATGCTTCACCTGAAGGCACGGCACCTGCATGGTCCCTAGATGACTGCCTCCAGTCCATTCTCCTGGCATCATGAAGACCCTCAATAAAAAGTGAGCAGAATCCAACTTCAATCAGGTCAAAGGTAAGAGGCTGGAATCCTATGCACAGTTCACAGAAAACAAGGTCAATGAGCAGTCCAAGGCCATAAATTGTAGCTAGGTCTTGTAAATGCAGGCTTCAGGAAGCAAATCAGTTGTTTCCATGCCTTATAAAGCACACTGACTCAGCCCCACCTCCCTTGTTTCCCATATTTTGGAAGGCATTTCCTTACTACATGCATATTGTCTCTCACTACACCTGTGGGAGGAAAGACAGTCTCCACAAGCCACCAACGCCTTCTCCTTGAGGCGTTATCTCTTCTACCTCAGACAGAACTGGAGGAAGGATCATTTGCAGAGTCAGGGGCAGGCTGCTGGGTATATCTGCTTCATCTCAGAAGCCAAACTGTAAGCAGGGGCATGGCACCTTTATACACCAGTCCGGGATCCGTTTCCAATGTGGTCCTTGCCCCGTGGATGCAAAAGCCATTTGAGCCTAAAGCTGTCAGTGTTTATGGTTGCAGTTATCTTGGAGGTATCGTGGGCCCTGGCATTCTACACCCCCTGTACTGCCTCTTCCAAAAATCTACTAGACATTTGGTCTAATATGGCACCAAGAAATGTGGTCTCCCACTTTCCTCCCAGAAGCTATTGAGATTAGTAGTTGACTACATCAATTAGACATACCAGCTTGCTAATAAACTTCCGCTTCTGGAGCTGCAATTCCACTTGGCCTGTCCTGTCTCCACCTCTAACACATGGCTCTGGGTTGTTTCCTTTGGTAGAGGTGTGCAGAGCAGTGACCTGGTCCCATCCATCCACCTTCATCCATTAGTACTGGCTCAACTAGAGCAAGTTTGGATATGAAGGCGCTTTACAGACCACCCAAAAGGGCAGTCTGAAAAGCGTCTTCATTTGCTGCGTGGAGGAGCCTCAGCGGCCAAACCGCATGGCTGCTCCGCGCATCAAAAAGAAGCTGCAAAATGCAGCTTCTTCTTGTGGCGTGCTAATGATGCCACAAGGCGGCAATGGCGCACTTGCAGCGTCATTAGTGCCACGCGACGTGCAGACGCTAGGCGTCCGCGAAGTCAATATGGCGGCGCCCGTGTAGAATGGGTGCCGCCATTTTGTACGCGCTGAGCACATACTAGGGTTAGAGGTGTCCGGAAAGGACGCCCCTTTCTAACCCTAGTACGTACTCGGCACGTACTAGGGTGCCCATGTGGAACGGGCCAAAGTTTGGATGGGCAGTCATGTCATCTATCCTCAGCTGACCTGCCCCACTGTGTACCCAATTGGTTGAGGCACAGAGACCATGAAGAAGAAGGATGGGTTTCTTATCTATTACTCTAGTCCTTTGAGTGGTCATCTGTGTTGTCACACAACCTGCCCTTTTCTCTTCTTTTCTTTCTGGTCTGCCAGACTTACAACAGACACTGGCACTGAGTAGAGCATCTCTTAGCGCCATTTATGCTGGTGCCTGACGGGGTGGGGTTACTGTCAAAAGCTACTCAACTCTGGAACTGTGAATGGATTTAAGTAGGTTCAAGTCCCAGTCGTGTAAGGGCATAGATGACTACTCAAAAAACTACAGTTAGATTCAGAGCCATTAATGGAATGGACTTGCAAATGGCTTGTGCACTATGACATCTATTTCTTATCTTCCTCAGGTGCATAGAATATGGTGCTGATGTACCAGTATTTTTGGATAGCAATACATTTGTTGTTTCAAGCTGCTCTTTTGATGCCCTCCCTGTTATTTCAAGATCTCATGACAACTTACAATATTGTATTTCATTGTTCTCAATAATAATAATAAAGTCTGATATCTAAATCAGACACTTTAGTGTGACAGCTGGTAAGACATACATGGCAGCAATAGTAAATTAAGCAAACCATGAGTAATGTTATGTTCTGAGACATGTTACTAAGTTGGTACTGGTGTAGAAAATCTCTTCTAGATTTAAAAAGCCATGCAAATGAAACATGGATATTATACAGTCCCAGCTGTATAGGATTGCATTTCTAGGGCTTCACTGTGAATAAGAAAATACATGCTTTATATCTACAAGATAAACCGATCTCTTTCTCCTTTAAAAATAGTGAATGTTTAATGTTATCTTGTTCTATTTCTAATTCAATTCACTATTCAATTCAATTCATTTTTATTACTTTAGCACAAAGCCATAGTGAACAACAAAGCAATACAGTACAATGCAATGCAATGCAATGCAATACAACAGGATAAAATTTTCTCTAATAAATTAAAACATATAATTTCCATATGCAAATTATATTTGGCAATATATTAAAATAGTGAAAAAACAATAACAGTAAAAAATCTAGCTAAAATTCAGTATCTAATGAAAGAAACCTCTGAGCGAAGTACCTGGTCTAACTGGCAATTTTGTTTGTAAAAGAAAATTTTAGTTTTAATTTTAACTTATACCTAGGGTGCATCATCATTGTAGAAATAATGCAGTTTGACATCCTTTTAAGTGCTGTAGCTCCATTCTATGGAATCCTGGAATTTGTGGCTTTACAAGGCCTTTCCTGCCAAAGAGTTCTGGTCCCCCACAACAGTACAAATCCCAGGATTCTGTGGGATGGAGCCATTAAAGTGGTGTCAAACTGCATTATTTCTGCAGTTTAGATGCACTTCTAATAACCAGAGTGATAAACCTTATAATTCAAAATTTAACAAATTTATCTACAGCTGCTGCTGCCTGGTAAGTGAGCATTGAGGAGGGGGGTCAGGCCTGGAGACACCTACATAACCAATCTGATTACATAACTACATAGCTGATAGAAAATTCTGGACATTTTCATTGTAAGAAGTACCATTACAGTGGCCTCTTATTTGGCAAAGGTCAGTATATTAAAATGAGCTTTTGTAAGTGTCTTTCAATAATCAAAAGTTTAAATATCAATAAAATAGGATGGAAGGGTTAGTGGGAGGGGATTATATGATCATAAAAACTCAGCTACCTATGGCTTGAGAATATTTTTTTATCAATCTGAAAGACAAACCTTGATTCTGCCTTTTTATATACATCTTTGCCTGATGAATAAGCCAGTGAAGTTGGTCCAATAAAGGGACTACTATAATTTTTTGTGGGTTTTTCGGGCTCTGTGGCCATGTTCTATAAGAGTTCATTCCTGACGTATAAAACTCTTATAAAACATGGCCACAGACCCCGAAAAACCCACAAAAAACTATGGATGCCGGCCATGAAAGCCTTCGACTTCACAAAGGTATTACTGTTTCACAGATTCTTAAGCTTGTGTCTTCTAGTAGGTAAGGGTACATAATCACATTTGTCCCCTTTGTTCCAAAATAGATAAATTCCCTATATTTATAATTTTATAGGTTACCATTCAATTTTATTAAGCTGAATTTGTTGATTACCTGGGAGAGGAATTCTGC
>NC_056525.1:213230664-213240975 GCF_019175285.1 Sceloporus undulatus | reverse complement strand
CAGTGACCCCCTGCGTCCTATCCCATCATCCCCTGCCTGCTCCTTCACCCCGATGAAGGATGACAGTTAAGGAGGGGGCAGGGAAGGAGGACAGCGTCCAGAGCCCCATTGAGCATGCATAAGGGTGCTGATTCAAATAGTTGAACCCTCTGGTGTGGTAATACAATGTGCACTCACCATGCTTTGCTTGAATCCTCATCACATGACTTGTCTGGAATCGAACTGACTCCGCTTCCCCCTCAATTCGGAAGGGCAATGGCAAGGCAACCAGGTGTGGTAAAACATCACGTTTTAATGTGAATTTGTATTGATAGACAGGAGTGACCCCAGATCTGGTGTGAAAAAACATCACGTTTCGCGTTGCTAGAACAGGAGTGACTGCGGATCTGAGCTGCAAACCCCCACGTGTGATAAGGAATTCTGGCAATTGTAGTTTTGAGACACTTAGCCTTCTCTGTCAGGGAGCTCTGGTGCCACAGCAAACTGCAGTTCCTAGAATGCCATAACATTGATCCAGGGCAGTGAAAATTGTGTCAAACTGGATTATTTCTGCACTGCATAGGCAGCCATAGAGTAGCAAAGCAAAATTGCAAACCGCTTGGTTGTGTCTTATCCGCATGGATAATACTGATGATTGAAATTGATCCTTCAGTGGTAATAGGTGACCTGTGTGCGTTGTTTGCCTTCAAATCATTTCTGATTTATGGCGACCCTAAGGCTAAACCTATGATGGGGTTTTCTTGGCAAGTTTCTTCAGAGGGGGCTTGCTATTGCCATCCTCTGAGGCTGAGAGAGTGTGACTTCCCCAAGGTTACCCAGTGGGTTTCCATGGCCGAGTAGGTGACCTAGCAGGGAGATTTTGGGCAAAATAAATAAAATGACTTCTCTAATGTTCTATGCCTGTATGCACGCCTCTAAGCGCAATCCTTCATTTGAAATCATGGTCCCCCCATCTTTGTACTTTATTTAATATAATAACTGTAATTGAATAAGGAGAGATGAGACATTTAAACAAAATCTAGTCTGTTACAATCACTAGTGGGATGGCTGTGTTAGTCTATTGCAGCAAAAGCAACCAAGGATGTTGGGGTACATTAAAGCACAGCTTTTATTTTAATGGTAGGTATTCCTTTTAACTCTCCCTGTTTAGCCGGTACAGTTCAGATTAATCCTCAGTCTTCCCACTTTTCCTGCTGCTTTCAAAATGTCTCTGTTTCTTTCTCCTCCTCCCAGTTTCCTCCATCTCCTAGGCTTACTTCAGTTGCTGCAAACTTGGGTTCAAAGTGCAGAAGTAGTTTGCAGCCCTTCCCAATCAGGAGTTTATCACATGAAGGAGATCAGGAGATTATCCCATGAATATCCTGGAAAAATCACATATTACACGTAACGATTTCACACAATGTCACACAAAACCTGCTATTAAAGTGGTCACAAAGAAGCGTTAATACACATCTTTTTACTTTCAGGATTTCAGTGACAATGCATTTCCAACATCATTCTATTTGCACAATTGTGTGTGATATCATTTGCACAATTCCTCGCCATTTCTGTTTCATTTGCAGGATGCTTTAAATGGGTTTTAATCTCTCTTTAATGTTGAAATCAGCCCCAGTGTCATAAACTCCCTAGTCTTCTTCTAATTTCTTGACTTCAGCCACCATTCCAATCAATATTTGATCCAAGGGAAGGGAACACTTTAACTATTTCAATTTTCTCATTATCTAGGATGAATTCTTGTGGATGTTGACCATAGAATCATGCTGGAGGGTCTAGATATACCTATGGAAGTGTTTTCTCTAGGAACATTTAGGTTCTTCAGCACAACTCTATGGTCAGCTTCTGGCAGAGATGCACTGGACGACCCAGAGATTCCTAGAGAGAACATATATATCAAATCCGCAAAAGTCAAAGCCGCAAATGTAGAGGGACAACTGTACAGGTCAGCCCCTACCTCTCTATAAACCCTTTAGCATTGACCCAGCTGTCCATGCTTGGTAGGAATTGTGTGGCAAACATCTGGAGAGCCAACATTTTCCCACCCCATGCTAAAAGTATTAATAGTCCTGGTTGGGCCCATTTGGGCCCACAGCTCCCACCAACCCCTAACACAATGTTTCCCCAAATCTCTCCAGGTGTTTTGGGAAACCAAATTTACAAAACAAAACAAAAGCAATTCAAAACTCTGTGACATCTTACAAACAACTTTTATTTGTGAAGTCGAAGGCTTTCATGGCCAGCATCGATAGTTTTATGAGGGTTTTTCAGGCTATGTGGCCATGTTCGTGAAGAGAACATGTGGCCGTCTATGGCTGGCATCTTCAGATGGCTACATGGCCACATAGCTTGAAAAACCCACAAAAAAAACTTTTATTTGGCATACATTTTCACTAGATATGAAGTGTGCTGCAATGAATGAAAAGATGTGCCAAATAAAATTTGTTAGCTTTTAAGATGCCATAGAATCTTTGTTTCTATTGTAGCTGACTAATACAAGGTGAACTTGGAAAAGTTACTTTGTGGAATACATTTCCCAGAAACCTATGGTCAGCTTGGCTGGTGGATTCTGGGAGTTGTAATCCCAAAAAGTATAATTCCCATGCACTGCACAGTTACCTCCTGAAAATGTTCGAAACTCATAGAAGTAAACTTTCACTTATTTATTTATTTATTTATTTGTATCCTGCTTTTGTCCCAAAACTGGGACCCAAAGCGGCTTACAGTCTAAAAACCTACAATTAAAAACTTACAAAAATACATTAAAAACTCACAAAAATACTTGTAACAGTTTTACCACAAGATGGCAGAAGACAAGCTTTAAATAATTTGTAAAGAGTCTTGGGGCACATTTATGGTGGCATATGTTTCCTTGGACTAGAGCCTACCTTCATTAGATGTATGAAGTGCCTTGTACTCCATGATAGCAACTGTATGGCACAGTAAATCAGTTATTCTTTAAAATGCCATAACAGTCATTTTATAAGAGGCTAACATTGGTTCTCCTTTGGAAGGTAATAAAATAATGCATCAGTTTAATCTAGTTACCTTGTTTACTGGCCAAGGGTACTTTGGTGAAGAGAGAAGCTTTAGGCTTTCCTTTTTCTTCCCAAACAAGATTGAAAACAAATAACCTATTATGATTATTCTCCTGTATGATCTTTTTCTAAACTCCTGATATTGCACAAGGTGATGGTAGGGCAAAAGAAAATAATGAAACCACATAGGAAAGTAATCCATTTTTCTGGGTTTAAAAAATGAGAGTGTATACATAAAATTCAAAAAATTAATCATAACTAATACAAAGGAGGAGGAATATTTAAAATACAGCAGAATACAATCCTCATATCCACAGGACCAGTACCCTTAGTTTCACTTACCCATGATTGAAAAAAACAATCTTCTCTAGGCATTTTCTAGGTCCTCCAGCACTATTTCATGCTATGCTTCCACTGGAAATCGGGCCAGAAGTCATTCTTTTCAATAGGATTCACTATTATCCATGGTTTCACATTCCCATGGTAAGCCCAGGAACATATCCCCCACAGAAATGGGGGTCATACTGTAGTTAAAATGGTGCAGTAACAAGTCCAGTGGGAAGTACTGATATTTCTATAGCACTTACCATTTACAAAGTGATTTACTGTCTTTGGCTGCATCTGCACTGCAGAAATAATACAGTTTTACGATGCTTTAACTGTCATGGCTCAATGCTACAGAATTCTAGGATTTGTAGTTTTGTGAGATATTTAGCCTTCTCTGTCAGAGAGCTCTGGTGCCACCACAAACTATAAAGCCCAGGATTTCATAGCATTGAGTCATGGCAGTTAAAGTTACTGTCAAACTGTATTATTTCTGCAGCGCAGATGCAGCATTGGTTGCATTACTACTAAAGTAGCCAGATGCAAAAGAAGTCAGGCTCCTATTCCCTGTAATAATTTTACAGAAGTGGGAATTTCAACATATTGTTGTATGATAAGCTATGGCTGATGAAAGCTCCTCTTCTACATTCAGCCATTAAAGGTACAGGAGCCTTGTCAACTTTTGCATCCGCCACTTTGATGGACATTCAAGATAGCCCTGATCTTATCATTAGGGCCGGTGAGAAAATTCATTATCATTAGGGCCAGTTAAACCAGAATTAAGAAACCTTTGGTCCTTTAGTTTTTATGAGACTACATTGTCCTTCTCCCTGACCACTAGCCATGCTGGCTAGTTTGAGCTGAACTGTACTGAGAAGGCCACATATTCAATAACTCTATGCTAGACCAGTACACCAGATATTTAGAATTATGATTACTATTACCCTTTAGCATTGACCCAGCTGTCCAGGCTTGGTAAGAACTGTGTGGCAAACATCTGGAAAGCCAACATTTTCCCACCCCATACTAAAAGTATTAATAGTCCTGGTTGGGCCCATTTGGGCCCACAGCTCCCACCAACCCCTAACACAATGTTTCCCCAAATCTCTCTCTCCAGGTGTTTTGAACTTTAGCTCCCAGAATCCCAGACAACTGGCCAAGATGGTTGCTGCTTCTGGGAACTGAAGTCCAAAATACCTGGAAGACCAGAGTTTGGGAATCACTGCACAGTTTGGTCACTGCTAGTGGCTGGTGGGCATTCTTATCATCCAAGCATCTGATGGGCCAAACTTGGACTTAAACTCTCAGGACACCCAGGGAATAGCAAGAGATCATGGGGGACATTGGCCAAAGGTTCTTTGCCCTACCATATAAACAGGGGAGAATTGCTATAAACAACATGTCTATTTAAAAAGAGAGGAACAGGATATTTCCTTGAGCTCTTAATCCAAAACTGGGCAAAATGAATCCCCAGGCATTGTTTGCAGCCTTTGACTCTCCTCCAGACTCCTTTGACCCATACTTCTGGTATAAAAAGGGAGGATGGGGTGGAGTTGGATTGTCTCTCCTGGAAATGTCTCATGAGACAGAATTCATCTTTTAAATAGGTCAGAGGACCATTCGACTCTAGTCTTTGCAAAAAAAAAAAATTCAAAATTGGTCACTTATTGTTTTGTATTTCTTTTTTCAGGGGGGGTTTCTTTTTTTGATAGTCTGTGCAACCCTCAGAAGATCCCAGGGGCAAATTATTGGCTCTGGATTCTCTGCAGTTTCCTGCCCTGCCTGATGAATTATTCCTTTGTACTGTATAATGTAACATTTCTACTCAGCAGTTAGCTCACTGGGATTTCATCCAGGTAAGTGTGATAGCACTGCAGTCAAAGACAGGAATCAATAACTTCTATGTTGGTGGGAAAATCTGATTCCAACCAGGGTCGCTGCAGTGGACCTAGGAAAAGTTCCTTTTCTGAACTACTGTACAACTGCTTGAATCTCCCAACCAGTATAATCCAAAAAAGGAACTTTTGCTAGCTCTCACTGGGAT
Organism: Sceloporus undulatus; assembly: GCF_019175285.1. NCBI lineage: Eukaryota > Metazoa > Chordata > Lepidosauria > Squamata > Phrynosomatidae > Sceloporus > Sceloporus undulatus. The sequence continues at coordinate 213,235,575 of NC_056525.1, read as the reverse complement.
TGCAAAATGATCTGGGACGAACGCTTTGCCTTGTTGGCTTATGTGACATTCTGGTTTGCAAATAGCGTTATGTGCCATAGATTTAGGCAGAAGGGACACTGAAGGTTGGCAGGAGTGGTGGTATAATACTTGCCATGGTTTGTTGCTGTTGCCTTAAATTATTCTGACTTAAGGCAACCCTAAGGCAAATCTATCACGGGGGATTCTTGGCAATGTCTTCAGAGGGGTTTGCACTTGTCTTCATCTGAGGCTGAAGAGCGTGACTTATCCAATGTCACCCAGTGAATTTCCTTAGCTGAACAGGGATTGAACTCTGGTCTCCCAGTGTCCTAGTCAAAGACTCAAACTACTGTACTACCAGGGCCTTCACTTGTCATGCCATTCTAATGTAATTCTTCCTAATTCTTAGCACACCTGTCAGATCTTAAAAGTGGTACAAATAGTAAAATCTGGCAGAAATTTTACACTGCACTTCAGTGACCTGCTTTTGTAACTACACTGAATTACATTGATAAATGTATTGATTTTATACACACACACACACACATCTGCTTATAGAGTGAATATTATGTGAATATGCTTTGATGTTTAATATTATTACTTGTAGATAAGACTACCATTCAAGAGGACAGGCTGCAATTTAATGCTCTACCTCTTTAGTTTCTCTTTTTTTCACTGCCGGCTGATACCTCCTGCCAACTTGTTTAGAGCAAGTACCCCCCACCAGCTGTTGCCTGAGTTTTGGTACTGTGCCTAGTTTGCAGTTTATTTTTATTTTAGATCTAAGCAGATGAAGTGAGAGGTTACAATCAGGAAAAAAACCTAATGGTTTCACATACCTTAGCCACAGAAGGAGTTCTATTTCAATACTGGGTGTATTTTTCTTTACTCTGACACATCTCTTTTTTCTGCATTACTCCCTGCTTTTTCTCGAATAGAATTATAGAGTCACAGAGGTGAAGGGATCTCATGGGCCTAGTCTAACTCCCTACTCGTGCGGGATCTCCAGCTAAGCATCCCCAATGGGTACTGTCCAGCATTTTCTGAGACGTCCAAGAAGAAGACCCCTCTATGCAATTTGTTTCTATGCCAGCAGTTCTTAGCATTAGAGTGCCTTCTAACACTCAGTCAAAGTCTACTTAAATCATTAGACCAGTTTACCCTCCAATGCAGCATAGAACAAGCAGCACCCCCTCTTTGTGGCAGCCCTTGAGATATTTAATTCCAATGTGGGAAAGGTGGGATATAAATCCTTGAATAGAAATAAATAAGTAACTAAATAGAGTGTGATCAGATCCAGACCACAGCCAAGATTAGATTCTTTTGTACTATTACAAAATCCGACATATCCTCCGCCTCTACTGCAAGATCATGGTCCATGCCCTAGATCTCACGACTGGATTACTGTACACGTCCCTGCTGGGCTTCCTCTTTCTCACCTCCGTCCTTTAATTCTGCCAGCATTTCAGCGCATGCATTATCACATCCGCCACCGCTCTGACCACATCTCTCCTGTGTTGGCATCCCTTCACTGGCTCCCCCTCCTTTCCGCATCAGTATAAGCTCCTACTGTTGACGTTTAAAGCCCTCCATGGCTGGCTCTCCTTACTTACAGACTTTCTTCTCTCACCTTCCCACTGGGCCCTCCGTTCTGGTAGTCGGTCTGCTGTCCCAGCCCAGATTCCCTGCCCGTCTAGGATTCGCCCTTTCACTCGCTGCCTCACTCCTGGAACCTTCTTCCCCCGCGAGCAAGAGCCATCACTTTTAACCAGCTTCAAAACGAGTTGAAGACCATCCAGTTCAGAGAAGAATTCCCAGCCATTGCATAATTGTCGCTTGCTATTTGATGTCCTTTGTGTGCACTGTTTTATTGAATCATTTCCTGTATTGCATATTCCTTTCTCCATCCATCCCCTGATCCAGGCCCAGGTAGAGAAAAACTGTTGGCCCTCATCCCCTTCCCCTCTCCTTTTGTGTTCTTGTCTTTTTTAGATTGTAAGCCTTGGGCAGGGAACCGTCCAATTTAAAAAATTGTATGTACAGCGCTGTGTAAATTTACAGTGCTTTATAAATAAAGGATAATAATAAATAATAATATAATAATAATAATAATAATAATAAGATATGTCAGCCCTCAGTCTTTCTTATCAGCTGAACATATCCCGATCCTTCAATCTTCCTATTTTGTTTTCCCATACTCTTAACATCCCATTGCTGTTCTCAGAACTCACTCTAATTTATCTGTATCCTTCTTAAAATGGGGCACCCGAATAAGCAGTACTCTAGATGAGGCCTATCAGTGCAGAAAAAGAGGGACTATTATTACCTGCCTTGGAAACTATGCTTCTGATAAACCAGACTACTTTTTTTTTATTGCACTATCTGAATAATCTCACTCACACATTCGGGCTTGTTATTCCCCATGGAATTACATCTATGCACATCTCTGCGAGTTTGGGTACTCTCATCTTATTAAAGATGGAATTTGACCATGCAGATGTATTGGACACAGGTTCAAGCATGCAGTTTTATCCCAGTTTACCCCGGGTCTATTCGCATTGGTTTTCACATTGCCATGATGCGAACCTTTTTTTAAAAAACTCAGGGGAAAACCCATTATCATTATCGCAAGTAGTGGGGGTTGGCCATCAATTGAGGCATCAAAATGCATCTGAACAAGAAGATTCAAACCAGATTATTTTCACACCATCTGAATATCTCCTCAGATAGCATTGCCTTTTTGCTGCATCATCATACTGTTGGCTCATGGTTCAGTTAATCTCAAGGTCCTTCTCACACATAGCACTGCTGACCACTGCTATGGTTAATGTAGAATTTGCATTGTCTCTGTAGAGTTTCATTTTATTACTTTCAACCCAGTTTTCTAGTTTATCAAGATCCTTTAGAATTCTGTTTCTATTTTCCAGTGTATATAACTAACCCTCCCAGTTTGTGTATCAGCTGCAGATTCTATAAGGATTCCCTCACCACCTAATCATCTAAATTATGATAAAAACATTGAAAAGTAATGTGTTGTAGGGACACACTCTGAGACCTCTCCGTCTGAAGCATAGCCACTGATGATACTCTCGCAGAGCATGGTTTCTATCCAATTAAGGATCCATTTGATGGTGTTTTTCATCTATTCCCTATTTAGTCCAGTTTTCTAATCAAAAATACACACAGAGGAGTTTATCAAATGCTTTGCTGAAATCAACATAATTACATCCAGAGCATTTACAATATACTAAACTAGTGACTTGATCACAAAAATATAAATAAATACATGAGATAAATTTAGCCAGATTTGTCCTGCAAACTATGCGGCTCCACTAATCACTCACTGCATTTTCGAGAGGAAGAGGGAGTAAAGAAATTTGGCAATACCTTTAGATAACTGGTTTTTATTTGCATGAGCTTTCATTGAATAAACCCACTTCTTGGATGCAGTACAGTACAGAGTGTCAGATATAAAGGATATTTTCACAGTGTGGGAATGGATATAATGTAATAGGATCCAGCAAGATGCAAAATCAGACTCTGACCCTAATAGGTCTGGAGAAGATGGGTGTATGCAGAGCTTGTGTAAACAATTAGTCTGGTAGTGTGTCTGGGTGGAAATGAAGGCGTGTAAGTGTGTGTAGTGATCGTGGTTTTTGACAGAACATGGATCTAGAAGTGTTTGTGCAGTTAGTTGCACAGTGGTGTCAAGAAAGTGATTTGTTGTGTGGATTGTTCAGGCTCAGATTAATGGTAGAATGGGAAGTTGTGAAATTGTGTGGAAATTTCTCGTGATTGCTTTCCATATGGCCAAATTTCTGAAAATAATAATAATAATAATAATAATAATAATAATAATAAACAGGTAGAGGAGAAGTTTTGGTGCATTTGCTGAGGATAGCATTGTTCCAGGTAAGCACATGTTTGCATACTGTGGTGCCATGCCAGTGTCCTGCCACTTGGAGGTACTATTCTTCCAGTGGTTATGGGTAAGTACAAAATGGGAGGTTTGGTGGCTAAGGCTTTTTTCTCCTCCCCTCCTCCTTTTATGTGTGCAAGAGGCTCACACAGCTACTCTCTGAAAACTATATCAGCACAAATGCTGGTGAAACATCGAGAATAACTGTTCTAAAACATGGCCACATAGCCCGAAAACCCCACAAAAAAACTACTAAGTTTGGTTATAAATCATCTACTCAAGCAAGACAGAGCTTTCAGTGGATTGTTTGGAACATCTTGGGTGGTTTTTTAAAACACAGACTGTGATTTTAGCCTTCATTTTTCATTTCACTAAATTGTTGCTCCTGATGTTACCTTGTCACTGATACAGTTGCTTTCAAACAATGTTAACAAGCATCTCTGACCTGAAATGTTTTCCTTTGATTTATATTTATGAGCTCGCCATGGTGTTTCCCTAAATAGATAACCTTGTCTTGGACCATCAACCTGCACAGAGAGGGTGAGACATGGTCTGGATGCTATTATGGATATTCATGGAAGAGCTTCAGTTGGCCTGGCTTCAGAAATTTCAGGCTGTTCATGCACAGAGTTAAATGTTATTTCTGGAAGAGGGCAAAGTGGAGTGTTTTGGAGAAAACAAATGGCTCATAAATGACTGTACATATGTACTGAAGCCACCAGAGAAGGATCAGGGTGCCTGAGATAACTCTCTCCATTGAACCCATTCGATGACCATGGGCAGATCACACTCATACAGCCTCAGAAGAGAAGCTGCAAACCATTCTGAATAAATCTGGCAAAGAGACCCCTCATCATAAGTTCTCTTTAGGGTCACCATAGATCAGAAACAACTGAAGTCACACATATCTATCATTGTATTGTATTCCTGGCTGCAGGAGAGAGTTAGACATAGTCAGTTTTTGCTATTTATTACTATTATGATTGTTGTTA
>NC_056525.1:213229397-213230639 GCF_019175285.1 Sceloporus undulatus | reverse complement strand
TTCCTTTTCTGAACTACTGTACAACTGCTTGAATCTCCCAACCAGTATGTAATCCAAAAAAGGAACTTTTGCTAGCTCTCACTGGGATTGCAAAATGATCTGGGACGAACCAGCCTTTGCCTTTGTTGGCTTATGTGACATTCTGGGTTTGCACAATAGCGTTATGTGCCATAGAATTTAGGCAGAAGGGACACATGAAGGTTGTGGCAGGAGTGGTGGTATAATACTTGCCATGGTTTGTTGCTGTGTGCCTTCAAATTATTTCTGACTTAAGGCAACCCTAAGGCAAATCTATCACGGGGGATTCTTGGCAAATGTCTTCAGAAGGGGTTTGCACTTGTCTTCATCTGAGGCTGAGAGAGCGTGACTTATCCAATGTCACCCAGTGAATTTCCTTAGCTGAACAGGGATTTGAACTCTGGTCTCCCAGTGTCCTAGTCAAAGACTCAAACTACTGTACTACAGTGGCCTTCACTTGTCATGCCATTCTAATGTAATTCTTCCTATATTCCTTAGCACACCTGTATCAGATCTTAAAAGTAGGTACAAAATAGTAAAAGTCTGGCAGAAATTTTACACTGCACTTTCAAGTGACCTTGCTTTTGTAACTACACTGAATTACATTGATAAATGTATTGATTTTATACACACACACACACACATCTAGCTTATAGAGTGAATATTAGTGAATATGCTTTGATGTTTAATATTTATTACTTTGTAGAGAAGACTACCATTCAAGAGGACAGGCTGCAATTTAATGTCTCTACCTCTTTAGTTTCTCTTTTTTTTTCACTGCCGGCTGTGATACCTCCTGCCAACTTGTTTATGAGCAAGTACCTCCCACAGACTGTTGCCTAGGTTTGGTACTGTTGCCTAGTTTTGCAGTTTATTTTTATTTTAGATCTAAGCAGATGAAGTGAGAGGTTACAATCAGGAAAAAAACCCTAATGGTTTCACATACCTTAGCCACAGAAGGAGTTCTATTTCAATACTGGTGTATATTTTCTTATTATCTCTGACAACATCTCTTTTTTTCTGCATTACTCCCTTGCTTTTTCTCAAATAGAATTATAGAGTCACAGAGGTGGAAGGGATCTCATGGGCCTAGTCTAACTCCCTACTCAGTGCGGGATCTCCAGCTAAAGCATCCCCAATGGGTAGCTGTCCAGCATCTTTCTGAAGACGTCCAGAGAAGAAGACCCCTCTATGCAATTTGTTCTATTGCCAAGCAGTTCTTAG
>NC_056525.1:213228106-213229297 GCF_019175285.1 Sceloporus undulatus | reverse complement strand
AACAGAAGACTAGACTAGGCTATTCAGCAAGACAAAAGAAAATGTAAAAGACTCATCAAGAATAACTCAGTAGTAATCAACAACTGCCCACCATTCAAAACCACTCATTCATGATCAACTACTAATAGAGAAGCCAAAGATAATTGATTATATAATTTCAGTTACTTTGAATCATAAAATCATAAAGTTGGAAGATACCACAAGGACCACCCAGTTCAACCCCCTGCCATGCATTAAATCACAATCAAAGCATCCCTGACAGATGGTCATCCAGCCTCTGTTTAAAGACCTCCAAGTAAGGAGACTCCACCACTCTCTGGGGGAGTATGTTCCACTGTTGAACAGCTCTTACTGTCAGGAAGTTCCTCCTAATGTTTAGATGCAGTTTCATTTCCTATAGCTTGCATTCATTGTTCCGGGTCCTATTCTCTGGAGCAGCAGAAAACAAGCTTGCCATCCTCAATATGACACTCCTTCAAATACTTAAACAGAGCTATGATATTATCTCTTCACTGTCTCTTCTCCAGACTAAACATACCCAGCTCCCTAAGTTGTTCCTTGTAGGGCATGGTATCCAGATCCTTCACCATTTTAGTTGCCCTCCTTTGGACACGCTCCAGTTTGTCAACATCCTTATTGAATTGTGGTGCCCAGAACTGGATACAGTATTCCAAGTGAGGCACCTGACCAAAGCAAAATTTAGTAGCACTATTACTTCCTTTGATCTAAAAATTATACTTCTATTGATGCAGCCTAAAATCGCATTGGCCTTTTTAGCTGCTGCATCACATTGTTGACTCATGTTCAGCTTGTGGTTTCTTAAGACTCCAAGATCCCTTTCACACATAGTCTCATTAAGCCAGGTGTCCCCCATCCTATATCTGTGGATTTCATTTTTCCGCCCTAAATGCAGTACCTTACATTTCTTCATGTTGACATTCATTTTGTTAGCTTTGGCCCAGATTTCTATTAAGGTCAGTTTGAATTTTGATCCTCTCCTCTGGGGTATTAGCTACTCCTCCTAATTTGATGTCATCTGCAAATTTGATAAGTATGCCCCCTTTTCTTTCATCCAAGTCATTGATAAATATGAATAGCACTGGCCCCAGGACAGACCCCTGTGGCACCCCACTGGTCACTTCTGTACAGGATGAAGAGGAGCCATTGCTGAGCACCCTTTGGGTTCAGCCA
>NC_056525.1:213195845-213228006 GCF_019175285.1 Sceloporus undulatus | reverse complement strand
TTGCGAAAAATTGGAAAAAGATGGGAGATGTAGACATAGATGAGTGGTTATTAAAGGCCCTAGAGGCCATGGAGATGGAGACTCTAACGATGTGGTTACGGGACGATGTGGGGCAGGACATCTTAAATGAAGAAATGTGGAAACCATTAAGGTTATTCTGCAAAGAGAGATGGAAAAACCAGACATAAAGTTTCCCCGCAGTGTCTTATGAAATCAAACATAAAATTTTAATGTTAGTTTCAGAGATAGGAGGGTAGATTGGAAGGATGATTTCTGTTTAGTTAAATAAGATAGAAACGGAGAAGATATAATCAAAGTTATGGAAATATAGACTGCATAAAAAATAACCAAGAAGAATTAGTTATTAGGGTGAGATGGGTTAGAATTTTCTATACAGGAATAGAGGAATAATTTCTAAATGTAGCCGCTATATAAGAAGGGAGAGTGGTAATAAATATAGGAGCAGTTGTGTCATCGGTTCTGGAGGGGGAAATGGAAACACCAAAGAATGGTCCAGTAGGCCAAAGGAAGTCAGAAATATAACAGGAATATTATTAATGTATTTCCTTTTGTTTTATTTACTGTATATATGTAATAAAAAAAATAAAAAAATTGTCATTTATATTTCAGATAAATGCCTGCATTAAAAGCCAACCAGATTGAAACTGAAAATGCCATTCACAATTTTATGTCTGTTTTCTCTCCCTATTTTGAGTTTGTGATGGAAGAAAACTTTTCTGTGGATTTTTGAAAATACTATTTCTCACTTATTCTGCCAACAAACATTTTCCTTGTTTGTCATTTTCCTTCCTTCATAATTTCATGTATACAAACAAACAAACAAACAAACAAACCTGACACTGTTTTTATACATATGCATATATACAGATTTAAACTAAACAGAAAGGTTTTGTGCAAATGAATTTGTTGACAGAAGTCATTGAAAACAGTCATACTCTCACCCAGTGTAGAGAAAACTTTAGAAAATTTTTCTTCTTGCTTGCAAAAACAAAATAAATGAAGATCTATATCTCTGTTCTATATTATTTGATAGGCTCAATGTTGCCATTTTCTGCAGTGTATGTGTGTGTGCATTCATGCATATTATTTTCTCTGAATGTTCAAGCACGATTTTACATCTAATGGGAAACACATCCACTGAGGTCAAAAGAGGTTTGCTTCCTCTTGAATGAATATAGGAATGTATCCTAAAAAGATTCACCTTAAGTCCATTAGCAATATTCTGACCTGTCTCAGCTTAGAGTATTATATATTTTTATGAATTTTATTTATCCAATTCATTCTTTATTTACTAGGATATTTAAAGTGTTATACTTTAAATATACTCTACTATATTTAGTTTTTTTCTTAAAAATTAAACTAAGCAGTTTATATTCACGCACACACATATATATTCAAAAATCACCCATTTAACTAGTTAGCAACTGTTTATATGAAAAGAAAATGATTTTTCTCATTTGTGTCATATTATCAGCACCAACCACATGCCTTTCTTAATTAGTATATGTGGCTCAATTACACATTTTGCTGCCAGTATCAAATGTCACGTTTTAATATTCAAAAGTGAGCTGTATAATTATTTTAAAGCAATAGCTTTTATAGTATGTCACTATTTGTGATAAATAGGCTTGACTATTGGATTTAAATTCTGCAAGATTATTTTTTTTTATTATAAAGTTTGCAAATAAATTGTCTAAATTAAAGTGATAAAGGGGGGAAGAAGAGGATATAGTGCCTTACTGCATCATGTTATGACCATTTTTAATGTTTTTATAGTTGGCAATTATTTCCTTTAATGATTTTTTTTAACTTTTGAAATAAAAACCTAGAATTTATATTAAAAGTAAGCCATAAAATGTTTTAAAGACATCAAATTATATAAAGCCCAATGCATATTATATATATTTTATAACTCCACAATAAATCCACTAAAATTTATGATACTTATTAGTCATGACCAACTCCAGTCCCACTGATGTCAAAGAGTCAACTCAACACTTATTCTTTGCCTAATGAGAGTTATTCTTGGATGTGAGGGTGATCTGGCTGCATAGCCAACAAAGAAGAGTCCAATGTTATAAAATAAGAGTCATAGTTGGATATTTATCTGAAGCCATGGCTAATTTCTGCAGTAAGGTCAAAATGAAGATAAACGCCCAAAGTAATGGCTTAGGAAACAAAGAAGGAAAAAGAGCACCCAACTAGGGGCTACAGGAGTATTCAAGAGTTCTTCATAGCTCTAGCATCAACCTTATCTTTTTAGAGGATTTGCTACAAGTTGAAAAATAGATATGAAGTGTGCACTGATTTGTTGCTAGCTTCCACTTCAACACATTTCACAGGTTTGCACGATATGAATTTAACAGCTTGTTTGGTAGTTGCTGAAGAAAACAAGTGAATCTGACTTGTTAATGTGAGAAGAACTTACAGGAAACCTTCAACAAAGTTCAGTCAACTGAAATTTCTGCTTTGGGAAAACAGTCCTCCTTTTGGAAGAATTTTAGGAAATGAATTTCAAAAAGGCTGATAAAGTTTCTGCAAAAGAGTGAAACATATTGCTAGCATCAGGCATATGGTGAAAGTGAACCTGTTACCTGTGTAGTTGATATATAGAGATTATATACTATCAAGGTTAGGCAAATGGCAGCCAAAGGGCAGTCAGTGATGAGGAATGCTGGATGTTGCACTCAAAAAACAATGGAGTGCTGCACTCTGAATTCCCAGTCCTATTCATGCCAGCTGTACAATCATGTCATATAAACAATTACTAGTCCTGACTAACTTTGTATGACATTATTTCAGTGTATTATGCCAACTCTCATTTGACTGGGAACTGATCAAGGGGAAATATTTTTAGTTGTGTCTTTTTTAAATTTTATAATTAGCTTTGCATCCCACATCGGCAAAAAGGTAGGGTATGATTTATAAATGAGAAGGAGGGAAAAAGAAAAACAACAATAGGTAATTAAAACATATAAACATAGGATTAACAATGAGAATGGAATAAGTGAAGATATATCTCCCTAGTCATAGCATCAACCCTAGTCTAGTTCTTGCATATGAGATTATCGGAAGGGAGGAGGAGAACAATAGGAGATGTTGACTGGAGCAGGTTTCAAATGCAAATTCTTTCTGTTCTATCAAATCTATTCAATTTATTTCTAAAATACTGCATGAGTTCAATTATTTTTTAAAACATTTTTTATCATAGTTGGGTGAAAGTGAAACTGACAGCTTTGTTCATTTCTAACACTTTTATAAAAAGCCAATACAATATTGGAATTTTTATTTTTGAATATTTTTCTATTTACCCCTGGACTTGTAATCTGTGTTTTTCACTGTTGATGCACAATAGGTCATCATTTTAATTTGTCACAGTGAATCACCACCAGCTCAAATCCCATGTGTTTGCACAATGATGTCTGGATTGTGCCAATGTACACTCCTTTACTCTCAATAACCTATGTTTGCTTCAACACAACCTAAATCTACAAGATGGAAAGATTAACTTCAATCTGCACGGTAAGGTCAAAGCAAAGCCATGTCAGCCTCAGCACAGGGATGCTGCCTTTCCCCACCATCTGCAGATAAAGCAAGCGATCTTTAAAGGGCATAGTTCTGACATTTGAGCCGACTTTCAAGCTGTCAGAACTACAATTACTGTATTAGGATTGCAATTAATTTGAAAAAAAAATCATGCAACTTTGGCACAGATTGAGAATGTTTCCGCATGGGTGTTACGTGTGTAGTTGAACAAACCACAGTCTTTCTCTGGGTCCTCTAGCATATGTCATAAGAAGAAACATACATGCATAATTGAGGGCATATAGCTTGATCTTACACATAATAAATTGAAGGAAAATCCTGTCTATTTGTGTGTGTGTGTTGGGGGTGCACATCCAAACAAACAAAAATAGTACTGTAATTCTTCATTCTGGTGGGTTCCCTTCCCCCAGATCAGTCACTCGTTCTCTTTGTTTAGTTCCATAGCTAACTCTATAAGATGTGTGTTGAGTAAATAGCTGTCTTGTCTGATCAGGTTAATCCATTATAGCAAACTTCACAGACAATTTAAAATGTATCAATTTCCAAATGATTCAGTCTATGTTAGTCTGTTGCAGCAAAAGGAAAAGAGTTCTATGCAGTTCTAGCACCATGTTAGTCTTGAAGATCCCATGAGACTCTGTTCTTTTTCAAACACAGTTTACTTGGACTAATCACTATTTACAGTTCAATAAAACAGGTTTTGCATTATACAGAATGCTAATTCAGGTTTAGGACTAGAACCTTGCAGATGGTGTTAGCTCTAATTCTGGCAAAAAGACATATAGAAAATTAGTTGTCATGTGGACAAGTGATGAGGAAATCTATTACATTTCGGTGTCTCAGGGTCAATTGAAAAAGTTGGTAACCAGACTTGGATGCAATATTTCAACAGTATTAAAATTCTGGTGCAGAAATCTATAATACTTAAAGGAGGATGGACATGGGTAAATATTTAACATACTGATTTATGGAAGCAAAGAGGAAATATATGTCTTTGTGTTTAATTTGCTGGTTTTAAAAAAATACTGTATGTTCTGCTTTTGTTATATAAAGGTGCTTTTTGTGTTTCAGCTTAAGATAAGAGTCCAGACAGTGATTGATTGATTGACAATACCTAGGAATTGTTCTGGCTCTCAAATTATATGGTAGATCTATGGCAGCTCTTCCATGAATAAAATGTTTTTATTCTATTGGTCAAGGTAAGTGGTGAATAGTCTGCACTGGAGGAAAATGATGGGTGGCTAATACTGCCAGTTCCCACTTTTCCACAAAGTACTTTGGTTTTGTGGCTAAGAGTTCAGAGTTGGGAAGTGAAGCTGTTTTCAGCTTTCTAGAAGAGACTGTCGGAAATGTAGGTGGTTGCATTGGGCAACACATCTTATCCTTTTGCCTGCAAAATCTTCCAGTTTACAGAGTTCTGCTCAGCACAACTGATTCCAACTCAAGTTATTTTTATTTCAATCACCTTGTAGCAGTCCTGAACTATCTCAAGCTTATTGTTTAAGGGTTCATTGTTCACTAATAGAATATAATTACAGTTTCCAAATATCTAGAGCAGTGTTAAGCAGTTGTTGAGAGTTGCTGGGACTGCACCTGTTACATTTTCACCTCCCAGAGGTTGATGATCCAAATGTATCCTTTTCTGAAAAGCAGAAATTACTTGAAATAACCTCTATGGTTAAAGGGCGGGGGGGGGGGGGTCACAAGTAATTTAAACCTTCAATAGGCTCTCTTTCAGACCTACATGGTTCTGAAAAAGCAATAGAAATAAATAAAAAAATCCTCCTTCTTAGGTGTTTATAGGGATGCAGTTGATCATTTTTAGGCTATATTTTGTGGATATGTGAGAGGGATATGAACAGACATCCTGAGAGCTGCACTGTGGAATTTTGCTATCTGTATACAACCTGTGTCTGTATAGCCTTACACCTAATAAAGAGTTCTAGGACATCAGCACACCCTGTTTCCCAAGAAAAAGAACATCCACATAGATAGATTTGTACAAGGTTTTGAACCTTGCCTCTTGAGATCTGACTTGTGAAAGTTTGGAGCTTTTAAACTTAATTATAAATACAACAGAGTTTAGAATTATATTTTCAATTTGGTTAGTCATAGCAGGTGGCCTTGAATAATGATAAGATGAAATTGTCCTTTAACTTACAATGATGATTGGAATTGCAGTGGTAGCCCGATTATTGTACAATACCACTGAGAAATAACTCATAGCAGTCTTTAAAAGAATAGTGTTGGAGCTGAAAGTTAATTATCAAAATTTTGTAGAAAACATGACTTTCATTGAATCCATTACTACTTTAAATTAGTCTGTGATGAAGCAATGTATCAGGAACTTGTTCCCATCCCCTTTGTTTTTAAATAATAAATTTAAAAAGATGATTGCCTGTACTTAAAATGTGGTTTGGTTCATACCCTGGGAATGCCAAACACTAATAAAATGCAAACTAATACAGGCAAAAAGTTAAGCACTTTAAAGGCCTATGGTATTAGATAGGAAAGTTAATCAAAAGCTCTCCATGTTTAGTTATTCATGCATAGAGGAAAAGCTGCAGATAATACAAGACTTGGCATCCATTCAGAAATATAGAGGAGCATTAGTGTTCATGAACTCTATTGTTTCCCCTGTCACTGGCTGAACAGATAAGTTGGGGAAGTGGACAACTATATTAGTATTTGTGCTATTGGATGTAAAAAGATGGCAGTGGGAAGTAATCATTCGCCCTCAAATGAAAAGCAAGACCTGATGCACAGCAGCGGATGAGTTCAGGAAGTATGTGGGATGGGTAAGGTCTCCACTAAAATATATTCTGATCCATTTACATTCATGTAGGTGATGGATCATAATAGAGATGAAAATATTATATTAAAATGTTTGAATAAAGGTTTTTAAAAAGTTTATCAAGTGTCAAGAAACCCAGAGGAGGAAAATGCAAGACTGATGGAAATCTGCAAAGTCTGTACCTGACAGTGGCTGTCTTCCAGAGTTTTTTCCTCACTTTTATAGGGCTCTTCATTTTCCTTGACAGTTTCTTCCTGATGATTCTGTAGGATCAATGCTCCCCATTTTCTGTACAGAAAGTCTTCATGTTCTCTGAGGCACTGAAGAGACTCAACACGTAGCTGTGGGGCACTGAATTTCTCTTCCAAGACAACTGCCAATTTGCATTTTCTGTAGGTGCAGTTAGTGACACGAAGACAAATATTCAAATTCATTGTAGCACACAACTATGGAGGTTTCTGCCTCCATCTCTGCAGTTATTTCTCTGTCCTTTCTCCTGTTTCTACAGAGTCACATTACTTCTCTGTTTTTTCCTTGAAAGTTTCTTCCATCGCAGCTTTGTTGTTCCCTTTGAAGTTTAGCAGCAGTGCTTCAATTGCTCCAGGGCTGCCCTAGCATTGCCTCCAGACTAGGCATGGACCTGTACTCCCTGCATAGCCATGTATATGGTAAGGATCATACTGGTACAGGTTGCCAGTACTGAGGCTGTTCTTGCAGATGCTGCCACTTCCTCTTTCTCCTTCTCTGCCAACACTGTATTGTGTGCCACTGCAGCCAGACTGCCATTGCTGTTTCTTCTGACTGCTGGCTGCTACAATGCACTCTACATTGTTCCCTCATTGTCAGTTATAGCCCACACTGGCAATACTTTTTAAAAAATATTTTCAGGTTAGGTGTCTCTTTGTGGCACACCACCTTTTTGTGTGTGGGGCACTCCCTGTCCTTCACTATGGATCATTTGGCCTCCAGTTCTATGATTGTTTCTGTCCCCTTCCGCCCTTTACAGAGTCATATTGCTTCTCATTTCCCCCATATGCCTTTTCACTTTCTTCCTGGCACCTCTTTCATCCCCGTGAAGTTTAGCAGCACTGACCCAATTGATCCACAGCACCTGATAGGCACATACCTGCCTTCCCTGATAGCCACAATTGCTGCACTGAATTTAGATATAATTTGGGAAAAAGAATCTGCCGTGGGTTTGTCTTGATTATGGAAAGCCAAACAATATATACACACTTTTGTTCATAGTCTTACATGTCACAGATTGGATAAATTCATTTAAAAAATCAGTAATAGAAATTTCTTTGCCATCACCACTGGAATGTGAAAGAACATTAAAGTTATGGCAAGCTTCTTGACACAGATTCAAATCCTAAGTGCTTTTTCAAAGTCTCTCTTGGACTGGCTCATGAACTCCCTTGCCAGTTACCTGTCGGGCTCAGCATGGATTGCAACACTGAAAGCTGCCAACTCTTTCTGTTTACATTTCAAAACTGAAAGAACAACTGAGAAAAACAAATGTAATTATGGAGAGAAAGAAAAAGATGTACTGGAGTTCATCAAAGTATTTTGTATTTAATTTTTAAGGCAGGAATCTACAGACCATCTTAATGAGGGAAAATATCACTCACCTTCAGTATACAGTTTATCAACAGTTACCAGAAAGCAGATGCATGTGGCCTAGCATAATTCAGTTTACTGAAAGAAAGGTGGGGCAGTAGTGTAGAAGTAAAAAAATAAATACAATAAATGAAGTTTACATCATTAACTGGTAGCTTTATATTTCTTGTTTTTAATTTTAACTGAAGAATCTGCAATATTAACCAGTGGAAAGACTCAGATTAGTTGGAATTAAAACCTTTTACTCCTCATTCTATCATACAGTCAACTTTTTCTCCCTCATCCCCAGCTAATTTTCTTTAGCTTTATCTCCAACTTTGTATTCATTAAAGTGCTTATTTGCATGAACTTTAAAAGTGTTTCAAGCCTCCCGGGTTGGAGCCAGGATGCGGCATGGAGGTGAGGATTATCACATGCTAAAACATTGCCTAATTGCCACCCACCTTCAGCCCAGTCCAAGCTGGGTCCCAGTCATGCTCTGGCAGCACCTTTTAGAAGTCAGAAGTTTTCTGGCTTCTAAAAAGTTTGGGCAGAGTGCAGCTGATGGTGGGTGGAGATTAGGTGGCGATTTAGTATGCAATAATCCCTGCCTCTATCCCATGTCCTGGCTCCAGCCCAGGTTGCTTGAAACACTTTTCAAGTTCATGCAATAAGTTACAGATTGCTTTATCCCACTCGCTCCAGTGCTATTTCTCCTTTCTTTCATACTATACATTCCTGCTGGTCTTTTTCTCCCATCTTTGCCCCAGTGCTTCTTCAGCCTTTCTATTCTCCTCTAGCCTTACCAGGCCCCAAACATTTCCCCCACTCCTCTGTTGCCATAATTTAGTTCCTGCATGCCTATCATTTGTTGACTTGTAGCAACCTGACTTTGGCAGCATTGCAATTTCCACTGAAAATCGCTTGTTTGAAATTACATTGCAGATAGGAAATAAGATTGTTGGATTTTCTTAGCTGAATTTCCTTCAGGCATTTAAACAATGTAGCTTTTTCAGGAAAAGGGTTTTCACATAGTTTGGGAACCTGCTTAAAATACCTAAAATTAAACAATTGCACCTATCTTCAGCATCATATTAACATCTGATCTGCAAAACAGAAAGAATCACAGAGATCTGACTCAGGGTTAAGGATGAAATAAGGATTGCTGAATTTGTGTAGGAAAACTGTTTTGTACTCTAAAAAAACACAAATGTACAAAACACACTGTAGAAATAACATTTTGAGACCACTTTAACTGACCTGGCTTAATGCTAGGAAATTCTGGGAACTGTAGTTCTGTGAGACATTTAGCCTTCTAATAAACCACAATTCCCAAGATTTCCTAGCATTGAGCCAGGGCAGTTAAAGCTGTCTCAAACTGGATTATTTTTACAGTGTGTTCTGGACGTAAGTGTTAGTGATACAGGCCAGAATCCTTCAGTTAGTGCCAATAAGAACAGACCCATCGACTCAGTGAGATTTCTATGTGTTGACTGCCATTTAACATTGAATTCAATATTTTTTCCCTAACAGAACTAAACAGTAAAATTGAACCTTATAATAACAGTGAACAGAGGACTAGATTTTGACTTTACTGAGTACCTTTCCCTTGGGAATGGAACTGGCTTCTGTTTTTAAAAACAAACCTGAGGATATATAATAATAATAATAATAATAATAATAATAATAATAATATATTTATTTATTTATATCCCGTCTTTCCGCAGATCAAGGTGGCTTACAGTATAAAATGCAACAATACAATAAAACCAACAAGAAAATTACAGTTAAAATAACAAGCACAGATTAAAATAACAATGTCCAGCTAGCTCGAGATAACAAAACAATAACAAATAATAATAAAATGCAAAATATGTGAAAGGCACATACCCATGACACACTTCCTTTTTAAAAAATCAGTTAAAAATGCTATCCTAGAAACATCTACTTGGAGTATTCTTGAGTTCAATGGTATGAACTGCTCAGGAAGTAGATACTACATAGATTGCAGCCTGGAAGATGACTCTGAAAGGGAGCTTTCATTCCTATTATGTTCTCTGCCTCTTCTCCCTTCCTCTCATAGACTTTCTCTTCCAATGCAGGCAAAACAGAGTTACAAAATACAAAATTGGCTATCTGGCCAAAAATGAAAAAAAAAAAACACAAAACAAAACAAAACAAAACCAAGCAGCATTATCATACAGTAGAAATTATTTCTCCCTTTCAGTATATATGTATAAGTATGCATGTACTCACAGACATTATGAACATACATACATCCACACATGAAGTTCATTGTTTATTTGTATTAAGGAACAGGCAAGATTAAACAGTCAGTTTGGTTACACAACAGAAAGATCTGTATTATTCTGGCAGTGGCAAGACCATAAATCAAGTCCCCCCCCCCCGGTGTGGCCTTCCATAGACCCACTCCAAACCAGCTGGAAGAATATGGACTAAATCTCAAAGGTTCTGGCTATCAAAGAGTCTCCCCCCCCCTCATTCTTAAGTAGACCCATTACTTCCATAAACCCCCTGCTATTTCGTAGTCTAATGACTTGGGGTGTATACATTGCAGAATTAAAGCAGTATTACAGCACTTTAACTGCCACTACTCTACCCTACAGAATCATGGGATGTTTAGTTTGGTGAGCTATTCAACCTGGTCTGTCAAGAGTTCTGGTGCCTGACCAAATGAAAAATCCTAGGATTCTGTAGGGTAGAGTCATGGTAGTTAAAGTGCTGTTAAACTGCTTTAATTCTGCAGTGTGGATACATCCTCATTGTCAGCTAGTGAGTCAATGTGGTATTGCAGAATATACTTTAAGTAAAATTAAGCCATTCATTTTTAAAAGAAAATAACTCTAAGGTGCACAGTCTCAGGATCCATATTTAGCAGCCAAACAGACACACAGAGAGATTTGCTTTCATTATTATAGAAGGGCATTTCTTTGTAAATGCTTGATAACTTTGTTCTTGCACATAGGGGAAGAAAATCTGAAAAGGATTATCATCGCTGGATGACATTCAGAAAGTTTTAACTACTTTTGGATATTGTTGGCTTTTGTTTTTTGCATTTTGGGAACTTCTTGTTCAAAATGCAATGTTTTTCTGTGAAAACATTGTACTTGTGGAAATACAAAAGTCTAAATCCTGCTGTTTGTCTCAACTAGATAACAGCCATTGAATAAATTTTAATTTATTGATATACTGATTTGCCATTCAGCTACTGAACGAATGGGTTTTTAATACAGTAGTTTAGATTAACCAACAAGATTCCATGAAACACATTTATGCACATTGTATTTCGTGCATACATTTTTTGTGCAAATGAAATTTTTACAAAATGTTTGCCAATGTGAAGAATTCATAAAAAGGTGTGTGTGAGGGGGGCGTTCATGATATACTGAGGACAAGAGCATTTTGAATATTCTATACATCCCTAGGAAGCAGATATAATTACACCAGCAAACAAAGTTAGGAGCTTATTGCACTCACTTTCATCCCTAATCTGGGCACAGGCAGGGGATGCGCACAGCCAAGCAATAGCATTTTTTGCACGCCACACTGTCCTCAAGCTCAGCTGCACAATTTGGCTCTGACGGAAGTTTTCCAGCAAAGCAAAATCACACACTTCAGCCCTGATTGGGAAAGGCCTGGCACCGGGCAATAGCATGGGCCCAGCTTGAGAACAGTGTGGCATGTGATAAAATGCATTCTCCCACGGCTGTGCTTGTCCCCTGCCCATGCTCAGATCGGGGACAAAAGTGAGTGTGATAAGCTCCTTAGTTATATCCAAAGAATACCATAATGATGCACAATTGTACCTAACAATTTTACAGGCTCAATGTTGTACTTTTGCCTGCAGACACGTCTGACTCCTTCCCCCCCCCCGCCGCCAATAATGGAGAGTTAATTGGATTGCACTATATGCATCTTATCAGATGACCGCAACATGACAGAAAAGGAAATAGAGATGGGAAAGTTCATTTTCAGTCCTCTCAACAAGCAATCTACATAGAAGATAAAAAATGATTATAAATGGACTTTTCTTCAAGAAGCAAGTTTGCAATTCTTCATGTAATAAGAGGCTGGAAAAGTAGTAGATCAGCCTAGATAGATAGATAGATAGATAGATAGATAGATAGATTGCAATTTGATTTGGAGTATATACATACTACACAATTATATTGGTTTGATGCTACTTTAAATGCTCTACTTCACGCTATGTAATTCTGAGATTTGTAGTTTTATAGGACATTTAGCATTCTTTATCAGAGAGCTCTAATGCTACAGCACTATAGAGTTCTGTCCCTCACCAGACAAACCCTAGGATTCCATAGGATGAAACTGTGGCAGTTGAAGTGAAATCAGATTGCTATAATTATCCTATGTGGATGCACCTTTGGCTGGATGGGGGGCACTCTTTGCTGCTTCACCCCAGACAGCAAGATTTGGGGCCTGTACTGCATAGACCTACATGACTTAAAGGTTTAATTACAACAAAGTTTCCTGCAGCCCAGAAGAAAAAGAATCACACTGGTCAAAATGCCTTGTGCAAAAGACATAATTGCATGTAGCTAAAGAAGCAGCTTCTGTTTCTTCCATTGAACTCTGTTCTGAAGATTTATTGGTGGTTTGTATTCAACTGGATTATGAGAAATAGGTTTCTCTTGCTGACTTCTCTCAGCACATTAGTCTTCTGTGATAGAAGAAACCATAATTTCCACAGTCAAGAACCCTATTAAATGCAGTACCTTAGTTGTCAAATAGCTAGCTATATGAAGGGAGATAACAATAGAAAACTTAGTAGCAATAGTTATTTCAATAGTAGCAATAGAGTAATAATCCCCATCACCATCCCATGTCCCAGCTCTGTCCTGGGAGGCTGGAGCTGTTTTAAAATGCTGAGCGATAAACTCCTTAAAGTGTTATGACTTAGGCTACGTGTGAACTGCAGAAATAATCGAGTTTGACACTACTTTAACCATCATGCCTCAGTGCTATGGAATGCTGGGAATTATTTTTGTGAGACATAGCTTTCTCTTTCAGAGAGCTCTGGTGTCAAAACAAGCTACAGCTCTCAGAATTCCATAGCATTGAGCCATGACAGTTAATGTGGTGTGAAACTGGATTATTTTTGCAGTGTGGATGCAGCCTGAGTGTGAAAGAGCCCCAATCACAGAAGCAACGGTCTACATGCAGAATGGGAGCTGGAATATTGCATAAGACCATTAGAAAAATGTTAACTGCATAAATCAGCTTTTTAGTGGTGGAAAGATAATAGTGGGACTATAACCAGCCCACAACTCTCTCCTGAACAGTTGATCACAGTTACTCATAGTGATTGAATAAGACTGTTAACCACTAAACTGGGTTGTAGAAACACATACATGACATATTTACTTGTGTAAGACATACTTACTTTGGTCAGTCAGGTCTACTTGGTCAATCAGTGTGATGCAGACAAAATTCAGTCATTTCCAGTACTGCATTTAGTAGCGTGAGGAGTAGTTTACACAATCTAGCATAATATCAGATTTAATATATTCTGAAACCTTTCCATGAGATTCTTCAGCATCCATGGTACTTCACAATTAGTGTTGCCACCTCTTAACCTGGCCTATTAGTTCAGTCAGACACACAAATTAGTGGGGCGAAACAAGCAATGGTGAGAGTCCTTATTGAGACCACAGAATAATGATGTGGCTATTTAGTCACCTCATTTTAATTATTATATACAAAATTGCAAAACAGGTCATTACTGCTGAATGGACATCATAACCCCATGTTAACCTGACCAATAATTTCAGTTTTCAGGCTGGGTATGACAAGCGGAATAATACTCTGCATTATAATTTTACAAAATCTCAACTCTTACTGCTTCTCAGTTTGAGAATATATTTGTTGCTATCTTTTTCTGTTTCTAGCAAACAAAGTGAAGACAGAACATTTATTTATTCATTTATAGCAGGTTTAAAAAGTTTTCTGTTTGGTAATACCTAAAATTACTTTTCTTTACAAAAATAATGTGAGAAGTGGAGGAATAGAACCACATTACTGTTTATAATAAAACTGGGACCTAAACCCTATTGTTAATTCCAACTAGAGTAGACCTATTGAATAAACTAAGCTTACACAAGTGTTAGTTTGCTCATTACCATTGATTCAATGAGTCTACTCTTGTTTGAACCAAGAATAGCATTTTGGATATTTTATGGGCTGGTTTCACGTAAAACGGACCCACTGAAATCAATGGGATTTAAGTTAGTCTGGATTTAACTCAGTATATTTCATTCTTGAAGGCCCAGTGTGATGTAGTTTGAGCACTGGACTAGGATACCAGAGACCAGGGTTCAAATCCCAGCTTGACCATGGAAATCCATTGACTGACCCAGGGCAAGTCACACACTCTCAGGCTCAGGAGATGGCAAGAAACTTGCAAGAAAACCCCATGATAGGTTCACCTTAGGGTTGTCATGCTGTAAATTGGAAACAACTTGAAGGCACACAGCAATAACAAATTCAATTCAAAGTAAGGATAAAGTTCTTGATGTGAGAACAACTCATTCCAATTATGAACAGGAAACAATGCTATCATACACACCACATATGCTTTCCCTTTATTTCCCTTTGTTTCCTGGGTCAGCTCTACCATTAGCCAGAATAAGTCAGATTTCGATAGCAGGTGCAGTGTGAGAGATCTGTAGCAGTCTCCCAGCTTTTCTTCCTGTGCCTTATACAACCACAGCTGTTCTTTGCTGAAAGACAGCAAACAGCATTGCATACACAGTACTGTCCTTCAATGGGCACTTCAGTGTTCTAGCCCCCTCAGGTGTGGTGGAGGACATTGTCCTATATCCAGTAATGAAGTCAGATTCAGTTATCAGCCTGAACAGCTTATCTGTATGGACTTAGAAGAAAACACCATCTTAACTTTGCATCAGGCAGCATAATGTTTTTGGCTGGCTTGTCTATTCCATACATTTTTAAATACCTAAATGCTTTCTTATATACTCAGAAAACAGAAGGCTTATCCAGGCATTACATTCCTGAAGGAGGAAACAGAAAAGTGCCACTGGGCATCAGGTTACCTCCTTCTTCATCATCAGCTTTCCATTATGCATAAGGAACACCAATAGAACTGGCCTTTTCTATTTGTGAAGCCCCCAGAGTTATTAAGAACCCAGCTTTTCTAAGGTTGATAAATGTGTGGGGTGAAGTCTTTTCATGCAAAAATCTTTGTGTTCCATAAAAAGCAAACATGAACTAGGAACTACAGAAGTGGGACTGAAGGACTGACTTTGTCAGAATCACTCCAAGATACTTTGCTGTCTTGAGCGGGAAGTGGCACCCTGTCACACACATACATGTTCCCACATTATATTATACAGCAAAAGTTATTGGCACCTTCCAAAATGCCAGAAGCATCTCACTACTTTCCAACATTTCACAGATAAAAATTGGGACAGACATGATGAAGTAACACCAGAGGAGGAAGGCTACTCAAGCTAGATGGGGCTGCAGCAGTTTGCTTTTGCCTGAACCTACCCCCTCCTCTCTTCTCTGCCCTGCTGTATTAATTGAATGCAAACTACATGCACAAATTGAACTCAGATTCCCAAGGACAAAAGGAAAAAAGAGAAGATATGACATTTTAAGAGCAGCTGAAAAAGTAGGATGGCATAGGGTTAATCAAGACTATGCATCTTTCCCAACTCCTGGAAGTAAAAATATGTAAAGAGGAAGAAACTAGAACTAACAATTTTAGACCTTTTTATGATACTCAAAATCTGCTGCCTTAGTTGGCTACCTGAATCTACCAGATCATAGTACTAGCTTCAGGCCTTGCAGCCCTTGTCTGCTCAGCATTGTTGTTGTGTGCCCTCAAGTCATTTCTGCCTTATGACAACCCTAAGGTGAACATTACCATGGGTTTTCTCAGGGTTTTATTAGAAAGATTTCTTCAGTGGGGGCAGGGGTTTGCTTTTGCTTTCCTATGAGGCTGAGCGTGACTTGCCCAGGGTCACCCAGTGAATGTTCATGGCTGAGCAGGGATTTGAACGCTAGTCTCCCACATCCTCATCTAGCACTCAAACTACTATACCACACTGACTAAATATTACCTTCCCATATTATAGCACCTGTATGAAGCAAATATTTGTCATAAAGCTCCAAGTGAGTAACAACATATCTTAACAAAATTGGCTGTTATTTTAGCTCAAAATACATTTCTACCACTATGCTAATAAAAAGGTTACAGTAAATGTAATAACACCAAAATGTGCTCGGCAATTGTGACATGCCTTGTGCCTCTAATATTGTTTGTTTACAGTTAATACAATCTGGTAAAAACCTTCCTCCATTAGAGCAAATAAAATGCAATGTCAGATAATATTGATTTTCATTTGCATGCTCTAGCACACCTTGCTTTTTTATGCTGTATTCCTCCATATTCTCTGTCTACTGACATCCTGATGTTGCCTTTTCTCATGCTGAAGGCAATATGTGTTCTCCTGTCACTTTGTTCAAATAATCTTTACCATATGCTTCACCCCACTTCAACTATTAGTGATTCCATTAACTTCTCAAGCAATCTAAATTAGCAGTCAGGGAAGGCAACTGAACTGCAAAAAGTTATGCCATAGTTCAGCACTTTAATTAAAACTAGGAAGAAAACAAGCGCCTAGTTTAATTCCAGAGGAGTCCACAGAGAACGCCCCAAAGCTGAAGTAATTTCGGGAGAATGAGAGCTTTATTTACTAGGAAGGCAACAGAGCAGACAGAAAGAGCTTACAAATGTGACCAGTGAGAGAAGTTAAAACTTTAGATAACAACTGTGTCATCTTACCAGAAGGTCTTGCAGATGTGATCAGTGATTCTATTTTAGGTAGGTGGGGAAAGTGACCCATTTGCAAAAGTAACAAGAAATAGCATTCCTGCATAATGCCTCATTTATCAAGACACATATATTGCCTCTGATTAAACAGGTAGCTGACATAGACCTACTATTTTTATTTTTATTCAGTGTATAAAAAGATTCCCCAACATAGTCCAGTGTTATGTATAAGAAATATTCAAAACTTTACCACAGAGCAGATTAAACATGCAACTAAACATACTAGATATGCAAATAAAATCAGTAACAAATAAACAATCCTCACAGTAATATCCTCATAAGATGTCATACTTCCATCCTATGGAATCCTAGAATCTATAGTTTTCTGTGGCACCAGAACTCAGAGAGGGCTATCTCACAGAACAACAAATCTCAGATTTCCATAGCACTGAGCCACAACTGTTAAAGTGGTGTCAAACTGCACTAATTCTGCAGTATAGACAAAGCCAAAGAAAAAATGAAAGACTTTTTAAAAAAAAAATCATGCAAAGTCACTGAGTGCTAACTCTTTCCTATTCATGCTGCTTCTCTCATGACTCAGTCACCCTAGTATTGAGGGCAATCTGCTCAGGGGGCTAGGAAGGTCCCCTAATTCTAGACCTGAAACATTGTTTTGTAAATGCAGCAACACCATAGTATGTTAACAGTCAAAGTTCAGATACATGACTGAAGAATGCACATTTGGAAGTAAAACCTGAATGATATACCGTACTTGAAGTAAGCGCCGTTTTGTTCCACTTACATTGGATTGCTTTCTTGTGTGCAACAAGATTTACTATTTATGTGGCTGTAAGTAGCTGACAGAAATACTGTAAGACATGAGAGAAAAAGTATAGGTGGAATAAGCATTCTTTTAAAAAGAGGTTTTTGCATTCAAATGCAATATGTTTTCAGCATGGATTGAAATCAGATTAAAAACCTAGCCTGGAGCCAAAATGGTGATAGCGAGAGTAAGGAGATAAAACTCACTGCCACCAAACTCCTCCAAAGTGTTCTGCTGCTGATACACCTAACAGGAAGAGTCACCACTTGTCTGCAAATCCACTGTGACTGGACTGTGCTGGTTGGATGACAGAGCTGTCAAGGGATAAAAGTCCAACTCTCCCCTCCTTCCCCCAATCCTGCAGTTTTCCTTGTATGGTGCTGCTATTGGAGACACACTATAGCTTTTTATTTTGGCACATTTGGAAGTCCAGATTACTGAACTTGTTCAAATCCTTCAGAAAAGGCCTACATGATCTGGATTTCAATTGAGCTCATGTGACATGATCTCGATCTTCTTTGTATCAGTCTGAATCAATCCATTCCTATTCAGGATTTGTCTGAAATGGTTACACAGTCTTACTTGAAACTAAAGCAGGGCAAGAGGCTGAATAATAGTCCAGTTGTTCTCAGCCTCCCCAAAAAGTGAATTTTACACAGAACTATTACAAGTAAAAAGGTTCAAAATATTCAAGGCATTTTAAGAGGAAAACAGCATTTAAACTCTCCACCATTCAAAGTTGGACACATTTTCTTCCTAGTTTGTGCTGGGAAACTATTAACATTATGTGACTTCTGCTGATATTTTTATTTCTTCTCCATTGGAATGCAATGACACAGTTTTCCCAGTTGCAGCCAATTTATTTAATTACATTTTCTTTGATAAGACTTATTGCTGATAAGCTATACTAATTGTTTCATTATGAGAAAGTCTTTACAACTGGCACAGAAATGCTACTAGATAGGTCAGGCTAAGAAATGAAAATGTATGGTAATACCCATCTTGTAATACCCAAAGACATTAGAGATGGCAGAGCTGAGATGGGGTTTGAAAACCTTGATACCTAAGTCCAAGACCAACATGCACCCAAATAGTCCCCAACAACTGCTTCAGTTGTTCTGGTGCAGAAAACCCTGTCCCTTTTCCTCTTACGCAAAAATAAATAAATAAAAAATGACCTATACAATCAAAACAGATGCTTGGGTGGTAAATCTGTCAACCTGTATGCTATGCTATCTTGAGCGATGTCATAAAAGTAATAGAAAAGTGACAGTCTGCATTGCATGCTAAGCCATATCTTTATTTGTAGCACAGGGCAGATGGTTTTATCTTGTATTTACACACTACCTCCATTCTAAATTGACATGTGGTATATGTGCTCTAACAGACTAACAGACCAAGCAGCTTAGCTCATACGTTGTCAAAATTTGTAAATGAAAGCAATGATGACTCAAAAAAAAAAAAAAGAAAAGAAAAGAAATAAAGATGTCAAAACAATCATTATGTTCAGTACTGTGAAGTTGATATTCAGCATACAGTATGCTCTTATATAGATGTCTTTAGTTCTTAGAAGTCAGAACTCAGGTCATTTTGCCCTGCTGATTACTGAAATAAAATTGTTATATTGCTCAATATTGAAATACAGTTATTCCTCCAACCAAAATTCAAGAAAAATATTCCCCAAATGAACATAAAGAAGAAGGAAATGGAACGGCAACCAATGACTTATTCTTTGTTTAGTCTTGTAAATGAAACATGAAATGTTCACCCAGTCTGTCTCTTAAAACAAACATGTCATTCAAAAACATATCAAGAGCTTAGTAAACTGAAAAGCATGGACCACAGTTACCTTGAAGATCTGTCATTTCATCAGTATGAGTAATCTTGACACAACTTTCAATGGCTGGCATAAGTCCTACTTATGCCTGCATATGTCTGTTTTGTTGTAGTTGTTGTGGAGGTCAGAATTGACCAATGACCAAATCCCCAAAATCCACTTTCTTCTTCAGTTCACTACCCCTCATGGTCATGTAGCCAGAAGTTTAAGGATGGAGGCACCTCCTGTGACCTTCTGAGGATCATCTGGAAATCCTAGAACATGATGTCATTGTGTGCCTGGTTACAGTTACATAGCCCGAGGCTTTTCAGCCATTCACTGTACCCTGTAGACCTCTACACGGCTTCAGAGAAAGAAAAAAACACATGAAAAGTATAAGTACTTCAAGAGGGCAGAATGGAGATTTTTTTCAGTTTTGCCATGGAGGTACGTTATGATATGCTTCCAATTACATCTATAGTTGCTACGGATGTTGGCCACAATTATTGAGTCTATCATTACTTTGGCTAATGCATTTCCCATACTTATCCATGATGGTCCTCAGCAAACATGCAGTTCACTTGAACCTTTTTTAGCTTAGTAAAACTTGATAAAGCATGTACCCTCCTGTCATAGCTTTCAAGAAGCCAGGGACACTTCCATGTCACACTGCATTGGAAGAATAGGCCTTTGCAGAAATGAAACCTTATAACAGAGTTAAATGTCTATCTTGTAATGGCTGAGATATTGTAACTATAAGCTTCCAGGAGAATACTGGCCCTGTCTTCATGGGCCAAATAACCCAGCCTCCCTCTGTTCTCTTGGCAGGGAGTCCAGATAATTGATGCCCCAAGCCCTGAGTATGTTATGAATAGACCAAATGACAGCACCAAACCCATGGTACACTGTTCTTAAAACACATTTTTAAAACCTCCCTGTTTGCTCCAGTTCTTCCCAGAAGATCCATAGCCCTCTGTTCTGATGTAGGGCAGCTGTTTGAAATGCATCTTGCTGTGCCACCCAGCACAGATGCCACAGTGGCAGGTTGGTTGTTCTGAGGGCAGAATGAGGCACCCAGCCTTGTGATCAATGCTGGACACCTGACCTCAGGAGTGAGCAATTTGCCACCATGGAGCCATGCTGGGTGGCACAGTGGGACATGTGTACAAATGGCAAACAGCAGAGTAACAGAGCACCTCAAATAACAGGAGGAGGTTAGGGCAGCTCTGGAGCCAGGATACTCCAGGCTGTCCACTGAGTATCTTGGCTAGAGCAGAAAGGACAATTGTCATGTTTCCTGAAAAATGAATGCATAAAAATAGGATAGAACAAGTCTAGAATAAAATATGAATTTTCATAAAGATGGAAAGGCGTGACTTCCAGGCATGTCTGTAACATAGTCCCACTCTTTTCAAAACTGATTCTCTTTTACTTTGGATAATATTCACCCAAAGTTCTGGAAAGAACTTTGTACCATTGAAAGTACCCCTGAAATACTTAATAAAAATCTCAGAAGTCCAATGTCTGCAAAATTGATGTATGCACACTAATTTGGTGAATTTATTCTGTAGCTAGAATTCCAGTTTCCTTGCCCCAGCACTGGGATTTCTGTACAATACTATATATATCCATCAACTCTCCAAAGGCTAATAAAAATGGCCTGAACCTTTTCTGTTGATAAAATCTAAAGGTTATCAAGAATGTGGTCTCTCCAGTCACAGATATGATGTGCTGTTATCACTGATGTTCAGTCCGGGAGTTTTTCCACCATTAAACATAGGCTTCAGTGAGCTGTAGAGAGATGATCCCCTTCCTATCAGGTTTTATGACACCATTCCCTGAAGCTTCTTTTTTAACCTATTGTATTATACTGTACAGTACAACAGTGGGAGTTAGCACATTGCAGAATGGAGAAGCAGCTAATGTCAGTCATAACGTCTTTTGCCTCCATTTCATCTAAAATCAGTTTTGATACCTGGGGAAGATCTTGATTCATGAACAGATATAAGGAAGTTACTGTATATTGAAGCAACTTGTGAAGAGAGAAGGATTAGTGGATTTTTAAAAAGATTATTCTTATTTTTTGGACTAGTATTCTCTTTTTGTGTCTTCTGAATCAGCTTTATTTCAATCTTCAGAATGGATACTAACCTTCTCCCCACCCCTTTCTTTTCCTTTGATAAAGTTGTAATCAGTTTTTCAGTATGCTTTTTAATTATTTGTTTCATCTTCAAAGTTCAAGTGCCAAAACTTTATTTAAAATGCATACACTTATATCCCTAAAAGTTAGACAACTCATGTTTTCTAGCTTTCAGGTCAGGTTCATGCCAGCTGAAGAGATATCAGATGAATCAGCTCCCTCGGGGTTGCTATACTAACACACTAGAGACAAGAAAATAATTTGTTGCAGTTTCTTTTTGATGTGGATTTACCAACATTTGCAAATATGTTCATGTTTTAGATTGAAAAATACTTAAGCTTTTTTTTTTTTAAAGAAGAACCAACATATTTCAACACATCTACTTTGGTAACTGAGGTGTACCTGCATCTTCCATTTGAACAAGAAGGATTTGCCTTCCTCACCTACTTCATAGTTAATAGTCATTATAATAATAGTGGCTCAGTCTGTGAAGATGTTGATGCTTCTGAGGTTGCTGAGTGAGGGGAACTTGCAGGAGGCAAACCTGAGAATATTTTAAGGCTCTATATGGGACCAAGGTACTGAAAGTGCCTAATGAATGTGGTGTATAAATTCACTACCTCGCCTCCTTCCCCCCCACAGTGGGATCCACTTTCCCATAAAACCAAATACCTGGATTTAAGATGATGAGACTACATCAACATAAATCTGAATATTCTCAGCTAACTAGGTTGTGGCCTAGACAATAAATCTCTTATATTTCCAGTAATAATCCACTTCTAGTAGCATGATGAATCTTACACCTTCCACTTAGTGCTTTATTTTAGCTCTGATGTAATAACCCTTCAAGGACCTGTATTTTGCTCTTATGCTGCTACCACGAAGCATGCTTCTTACCTGAATGTATTTACTGGATTTTTGGATGATACATTCAAAATAAAACAGAAAATCTAATGGATACCTTACATGTCATCCTTTGATTCATTGATACATTCATTGGTCATCTCTGTGGGCTAAACACCAGACACATGCAATAGAATAAAAATTATTAAGGATTGAAAGAATATTCACGATTATTCATTTCCAAGCAAAAAAGAAAAAGGTTTCCTAACACTTTATAAACAATGGCAAGAACAATATACAAATACAAAAACATTTAAAAAGATTCTGAGAAATTATCCTGGGAAGAAATGCATGTGTGTGGGGAGGGGGTTGGGTTTGACATAAATTGTAGGTTTTGCACAGGACCCACATCTTTGTGCAAAAAGAAATCATTGGTTTCCCCAATACACTTTTTCTCCAAAAATTGTGGGGTTTTGTGCAGAAAAAACAATTTTTGGACAAAATCTCCCTATCAGTTCCTGGAAAAGTGGCCAAGATCCGAATGGACATAATCATGCTCTGCCTGTGCAGTTCCATGTTCACCTCCTTGCCTTGTTAGCTGCCAAGCCCTGAGAGGGGCCATGGTAGCTGACCTTTCGTCATGGGGACAGGAGGAAGATAGGAGGCAATTCACAGGAGGCTGATTCAGCTAGACCAAACTCATGGGGCAGGTGATAAATAAGAATGAGATTTCAGAGAGCACAACAACCTTTTCCTTCCCCTGGGAACAAAGAGATTATTTATGTTATGAAAATAATCCAGGATGAATCCAGGTTAAATCTCCATTGTTCACACACATTCCCAATGCACCTGATTAAGTTTTGTGGGGGAGGGCTGCCAAAAGCCCCCACTTAATCTAGGAGAATTGATATCAGGTTCCCCCCCCCATTTTTTTTTTTAAGATCTGCATCGTCAGTAGTGTGAATAACCAATGCAAATAGACCTGAATAGACCTGAGATAAAATGCTGTATACTAAAAGGGGTTCTGAATTGCTGACTCTATCCTTATTCAAATGCTTGCATGTGTGAACTAACAAATTCACAGAAATGTGGATTGATGAAGAGCAATGCCATTCCGTAGTGTGAATAACAAACCCAAAATGTGTGAGTAACATGATTCACATCATCACACTAAAAAAAGATGTCTGAATGACCCCAAAGACCAGCCAATTCTTCCTCTTCTCAGTTACTTCCTGATCCTTTCTCTGCCCAGCAGTAAGGACCAGCAGCATCAACTCCTCCTGTGTCTTGGCAGATGTAGAAGAGAAAGTTTTTGATAGAGTGAAAAGGGCAAGAGAATAGCCCCCTGCACCCTGTCTAAGAAAAGACATATTCATATGTAGGCCACACCTAGGTGCACATAAGTCATTAACAGGAGACTGACCCATAATATTTTGCATTAAAAATGTGGTGGTTATGGTAGTGGGGACTTTGCAAACAAACAAACAAAAAATCTGTTTCCAGAAATATTATCATGGCCAAGATGCTGCATAGTCAGGCATAGCTACAATGATGGAGATGCATTGTCTTTGCTACTTCTGATAATGCCTCTCCATAAAAACTTATTTCCTAAGCCAGGCACTGAACAGTTTCAGAGTCAGCTGGAGACACCCATCAGGGTCTTGCTTCAGTTGCTTATCTCAATGTGTCCTACAGCTAGAAGAGCTCTATTTCCCAGTATCCCAACCTGCAGCATCTTGGAAACCCTTCAACTAGGGTAGGGCTTGTCTTGAGAGATTTTTGTTTGCTTTTTAACATGAAATTATTTGCAGAGTAAGGGAAGTTGTGTGAAATTTTCAGGCTCCAATCCAGAGAATAATATTTCCCCTTAACTGAAGTCAATATGATTTTGGATTTGATTATTTTGCTTGTTACATCTTTTAAGAAAATATGTGTGTGTGTTTGTGCACCTAGTTTGCAAAACAAATTTTATATCAGTACAATAAGCTTTCCTTGAAGAGGTGGCCTCCATACTTTTATAGCTCTTCTCAATTGAGCTCACATAGGAAAAAGGATCAATAAATGCCTTACATTGAATTTTGGAAATTTATTACTATGAGACTTCTCCCTTTCCTCTGGAGCTCTAAACTATATAGTGAGGCTTTGAAACCACTGATTAATAGGTGCAAGTTAATTAAGTAGCCACTTTACTGCAAAAAGGAACCTTCCAGGTCTGCTTTATATAACTAGCCACATACTGAATTGTACAGGGCCTGTTTGAAATATTATACACAGGGGATTAGCTTCAGCATATTTAGTACAGATCTATTGAAATCAATGGGAGTTCAGTTAGTTATCGCTAACTGAAGTCCAATTTCAATTACTCTATTCTATGTTTTGTTTTTGAGGTTGTGCCCCTTCAAGTAATTTCAGACTTATGGAAACTCTAAGGTGACTCTTTCCTAAGATTTTCTTGGCAAGATTTGCTCAGAGGGGCTTTGTCATTGTCTTCCTTTGAGGTGGAGGGAGTGTGATTTGCCCAAGGTCACCCAGTGGGTTGCCATGGCCAAGTGGGAATTAAAATTCTGATTTCCCAGAGTCCTGGTTCAACACCCAAACTTCTACCTTAAACAGTCTTGAGTTCATAATAGATATGATTAGTTCTGCAACCAAACCAAGGGATGCTCAAGCAATCCTGCTTGTGCTGAGCGGAAAGGGCTGGAATATGTCTTTTTGGACTGGCTATCTTGGGGGTTATAATTTTTTGAGCAGAAATAATCCAGTGCATTATAAAGCTCTCAGATTCTGATATTTTCCCTGATTCCACCTTTGGGCTGATACAATGGTAAAATAGTGTTGTTGTTTTTTAATGTCAAAGGTTCCAAGCAAAATCACCAGCATATAAACAAAGGATGGGATATGAAAAACAAATGTAAATTATCCATGAAAACACAGATTTACACTTGGAATCACAGTACATGCCTCCTAAAGAAAAGGCTTACCTGCTCTGAACTAGTTATCTAACAATGTATCAGGCCTTGGGTAAGAGAGTACAAAGTTCTTTGACTGTTATATGAATGTCTGTTAAGCAAGGAATGCCCATAGGGAAAACTGTCTTCTATGTTTCACTATTGGAAACATTATATTCTGTGGATGCATAAGGTAGTGCCTTCTCTGCTGGAGAAATTATGCCCCTGTGACGCTGGACAAATAGAGATATTGCACAAATAACCAAGATGTACTTCTGTATCTCCCTATTGCTGTTACATTAAATAAAGTGGCCAAATTCTGTGCAGCAGTGATTAAAATTTGTTGGGTGATGACTTGTACCATGGACTAGAATAATGGACATTTAGCTGAGTTTTGCAATCTGATGGCTAATGAATTTATTTTATATAACGTAATAATGTTTTCATATCTATTTTGATCCACTTTGTTGTTAAGAGTTTTTAATTGGTTGTATTCTATCCTTTGCACAATGGTCCATGACTGTTAAAAAAAAATCTTTGTGCCTTCTCTGCTGTGGCCTCTTGGTTGTGGAGTGCTTTCTCTTGGAGAAAAAGCTGATGGTGATGCTAGCCCCATTTTGGTGCCCAGTTAATCCTTGTTTGTTCACCCAAACTCTTTCAGCCCAGCGCCCATAACTCAGTTCTGACCTGTTCGCTTTCATCTTCCATTTTGCTTCATTTGGTTTTAATATAATTTTTAAAATTATATTATTTTGTAATTGTTTTAAAGTTCTTTCAATAATGGTTATTAAGTTGTCCCCATCCTGGCATTAGATTTCTGGACAGACATCGGTGGAACAGAAATACTTTAATAAATAAAATAATATAACCAGCCAAATAATGAAACACATCAAGTCAGAATAAGTTGCAAGATTTGAATGTCCACTGCACCTCTAACTGACCATGCTACTTCCACCAGAGAGAGCCACAGCAAAGTCCTCTGCTGTTTCTGAAATTATATGGGTATGAGGTCATTTTATGCCTATTCCTGTTCTCCTGAAATAGAGAATTACATTTAAAATTGACATCTTCCTTATATTTGTGGAGTCAATTCGAAATGTACCATCTAACACTTGCAAGATGTTTATTATTGAACATACACATGCAATCTCTTTAAAAATATAACCATGTCTGTCCAAATTAGACTTTGTTCATCAAATACAAACTGACAACACAGACCTACTTTAACACTATCTTCCTATGATCTGCATAGTGCACTGTTATTTTACCAGAGAACAAAAACTCAATTTACAAAGAATTAGGAATTCTTTTATTGTGCTAAATGGAGTGCATCATTATTAACAATGAACCCTAAGGAGATCAGAAGCTGGATCAAGACTGTCTAATGAGAAAAGGAGGAGGACATGGCTTCCATCCCAAGTAACTGGCAGAGAATCCATGTCAAACTTAGAACACTTGACAGAAACACAGGGACAGTATTCATGCAGAAGAATATTCCAATATTTCAGTTCTTTTTTCTTCTAAATAGGTTTTTAGTTTTCAATTATTTCTTCTTTAAAAATATGTGAAAATATGTGGGTTATTTTATTAGAAGAGCCTTTCACCTATTCACCACCAATGAATCTAAAATCATAAAACAACCATGAGAATGCATAGTGTTCTATACCAGGCCAAAGTTTCACCCTGTATTATGTTCATAATTGCAAATCAGATGCGTCTGCAAGAAACTAACTCATCACATACAGTGGGATTTTTTAAAAAATCCTCCATGCAGTGCCATCATTACTCTTTTGAGTGAGTTACAGAGACACAATGGGTGAGTACTCACAAAGTGAATAATGAGGCACAATCTACCCCTTTCTCCAGTGCTCACATAAATACCAGACCCATACAGTGCTTGCATTTTTTTAAAGGGATTATCTTAGATAAGCATACTTTACAGAATGGTGTTTTCTTCACATTTGCATTGCTGCTATGTGGCTGAAATCCTAGTTTGTGCTTCAAGGTGATGTCAATAGAAAGAGAAGCTACTCTATTTTTTGTTCACTTTCTAAATCCCTCATTTCTGCTTGACTGAACTCAGGCTATTTGTTTCAAATTAGGGTCCACTGCATCTCTCATTTGACTTCAGACTTTTGTTGCCCTATCCTAAGTTCCCCTATAACTTTAGATATTGCATTTAATGGTTGAACAACCAAAGTACCTAATGGCAAAATGTAATATTGAAACTGGAGAGGACCATTGAGATCTTTTCTAGAATAACAAACACTAAAAGCATGAAGAAATCAAACCAAAAGCAACCACTGTTTGGTACATAAGAACACACTTTGTATTTGTGACTATGTGTGTTAGTTAAATTGCACACAAACTTTGAGACCATGTATAAAATATGTGCTAATTCTGAACATTGATTGATTGATTGATTGATTGATTAATCTAAAAAATTATACTCAACTTCATCTCCCCCAGGAGTTACCCATTGCAATCTATAAAACATAAAGGAAGACAACAAATAACGTTTATTCACCATGAAAACCTAGTTACCAGACTAAAAGTAACTGAAAAAACAAATACTACTAAGCGGCTAAATCATCAATAAATATTTATATTTGAATTAAATTAAATATAATTAATTAAATTAAATATAATCAAAGCCAAAACTGGGCTTATCCAGATTGGGGCAAAGAAGCAAGAACACTCACAACTGGAGCTACAGAGAGCTTTGATCATTACTGGTTGGTGCCTCTTGTGCTGCTTTTGGAGCCTCTCGCGCCGTCCCTGTTGAAACTGGAAGGGGGCAGAGGAAGGAAAACTTTCTGACTCTGTAGTCAATTGAGAAATATTCCTTCAGGTCTCATGACCTTGTAGGCGTTTGACCAATCATTATCTAGATCTCTTCAGGGCCTTTGCTCATGAGGTGAAGCTTCAGCCAAAGAGTTCAGAATCAAACAAGCAAACAGTCCAGAACCAAGTCTGAAATCTAGAAAGAATTCCAAAGAGGTTAGTCCAAACTCCAGCCAAGGGCCAGGTCACAGAAAGCCTAGGTAATCGCTCACATTCCGGAGGAAGCATTGAATAAAATGTACACAGTAGCATAATAGCCTTGGCGAGCTAATTTTAGCCCACAGTAAAGTACAGTAAAGTAGCACCAGCTGCCTCTTTAAGAGGAGGAAACAGCATTTTCTGCAAGGAAAACAACATTTTATACAGAAATATCAATTCCTGTATAGTAAATGTTGTTTTTTCTGCAGACAATGCTAACATTGTGGATTTGTCATGCATAAAATTTACTCATGGTTGATTTGCCATTAAAAACCACAGAATTTTTGAAGCAGAAAAGACTTTTCTGCCACAGGAATTAATATTTCTGTATTGAATATTTCATGCAGAAATGTTTCCTGCACATAAATGTACACAAACAACCACACATACATTTTGCACCGAATAAAACAGGAAAGGCCCGTGTCTCATATAGAATTTAATGACATACATCACACAACTCTGTGGTTAAGCAGGTTTATCTTTGTGAATTCCCTAGGATGACAAGAAGAAGTTGTATGGGAAGGGGATGGAAAGGACCTCCTGGATTCTGGATTTTAGGTCATGGCATAAGAACTGGGGTTGAGTAGAAGAATGAAAAAGAGGGGATGGGGGAGTGTATTTTGGACTCTCCGTTTCATATGTACAAAACATGTGCTCTACAAAGTGAACATTACACTCATACAGAAACATTTTGGTTGTGCAGAAAATATTTTCCTATCCTCAAAAATCCCTAAAAAGTTAAAGAAAGAATTCACCACCCTTGATTCACTTACCAAAATTTGTAGGCTGTACACTTACACTGGATGAGGGAAACAAACTCAGGTTGAATCCCGAAAAAAAACGGCGGATACTTGCCATAGGATCCTTAGGTCTGGGGAAGGAAATTTGCTAACCTGTCCTGGACGGGGTCACACTTCCCCTGAACGACAAAGTTTGCAGTTGGGAGTACTTCTGGATCCGGCTCTACTGTTGTCATCTCAAGTGGATGCAACGGCCAGAAGGGCTTGGTACCAACTTCAGATGATGCGCCAACTGCGGCCCTCCTCGACCGAAGGACCTTGAACCCGTTGGTACATGCTCTGGTAATCTCTCATCTTGTTTCTGTAATGCGCTCTACATGGGGCTACCCTTGTATCATGTTTGGAAGCTGCAACTAGTGCAGAACATGGCAACCAGATTGTGCACCAGGTCCTTGAGGTTTGACATATAACACCAATTTGAAAGATCTTCACTGATCCCCAATTGGCTTCCGGGCACAATACAAGGTGTTGTTATTACCTTTAAAGCCCTATATGGCCTGGCCCAAGTTACTTAGGGAACGCATCTCCCTATATAATCCACCCTGCACTCTTAGAACAAGGGGAAGAATTTTCTAGAGCTAACAACAACTAAATTTACTTAACTTCCCAAAGAGCCATTCAGTATAGCTGTCCCAAGATTGTGGAATGGTCTCCCGGAAGAGTTCTGTCTTACCACCTTCCTGGAAACCTTCGGAGTTAAGACGGAGCCTTTCCACGCGAGCATACCCACCTGATCTCCTGTGAAATATAGATCTGCTTCCTGTACAGGCTGAAAGCATTCTGCCCCACCGTTGCTTGTGAAACTCTGTTTTTATTGTTATGTTAATTGCTATTTTTACATTTTATGAACTTGATTATATTTTAACTGTACTATATTTATATTATACTGTAATCCTTCCTTGGGAGGGGGAAATGGGAAATATAAATTATTATTATATTTTATTTTATTATTATTATTATTATTATTATCACTGCTCTGATTGCAGTAGATCAGTCCTGTCTAAAGGAAATAAATAAATCTTATTAACCTTTCAAGAATTTGTCTATATGATAGTGGGGATAAAGTGTAGATAAGTGACTATAGAATTGAAGGGTTGTCAGATGCTCTTGAACTATGTTACAAACCTTACCATTCACAGGCTTGTTGGGCTCCCACCTTCCAAGTCAACAGTAAATGATGGGCTTTTATTATGGGCTTTATAGCAAGGAAAAATTCTACGTTGGATGAAGGCAATATTGAAAGGATAAGAACCTCTTTTGAAGCAACCAGTATCAAATGTGCTCCACTAGATCAACAATGACACCTCCATCCATTCTCTTTAAATGCCATGGTCTGGCCCAACACTAACACTTCATGAGAAAATTCATGATACCTGAACTTATTAAACTATTTCAGTTGTTATTGTTTATGATGGTGAATTAATTTTCCAGTTCCTAATGTTTTATATGTCAGGCTAATTTTCAAACCTAAGCTCTTATCAAATCTTATTTTAAAAAAGAAATGACTTCCATTCCCAGCAGAATTTAAATACTGTACAATGAAAACTAACATATGCTCTCTTGGTGTGAGGAGTTCTGCTTATTGGGCACAAAGGAAAGCCCTTTTGTAAATTCCCATCAATTATTTCAGAATGAACATATTCACATAGGAGATGACAGCCCATCAAATTGATTGGTCCCAATACATTGGGGGTTTCATGGTAATAATTAATATATTGAATTGAACTCAGAAACAAATTAGTAACCTCTGCAGCTGAAACAATTAAAAAGGGAGATGGTTGTCTCATGATCTAGCACTTTGTCCCAGGTGGTATATAAGGGCAACCAACACAATGTTAGAGTAATCTATTTGAGATATAATGAATGCATGTATGCATGAATGAATGATGAATGCTTTACTATTATACCATAGGAAATAGATGGAGCTCTCAACGACACCAGAGAAAGGCACTGATGGAATATTTTGCTCAAAGGTTTAGGATGATACCTCATGGGCTTCCATGAACCAGTTTCTACTCAGTAATGGAGAATCTCAGGGCTTGGGATCCTCCTGGGTTCCTATTCAGCCCTCTGGGCTTCTCCACATAGCTATAGCACTTATCCTATGGCACTATTGTCTAGTGGTGTCCCCACTTTTGTATGGGTATTTCCTAATTCTAAAAGGTTGAATGCCTCTCTCGATGCTTATACTAGCAGTAAGAACTTTTAGCCACACATTAAAGCATTGTCTTTGTACCACCAACCACTGGAATATGCTCCCCAAGAATGTCTCCAAAAACTAAATTCTTTTGGATCTCTCCTTCCCTCAACATCTACGATACAAACTTATAAAGATTTACCTTTGAAATAAGCCTACTGCGAGGACTGACCCCAACTTAAATTTGTTCTCAGCTGCCAAACAAAACCTAGTGTATTGACATATCTATTTTCTATATCTCATTGTTGAAATAAATGAAATTGACAACCTTTGAATGAATAAAAAGGCTCTAGAAAAAACTTAATTAGGATCTTACTCCCAGCCTCCTGGCTTCAAAGCAACATCCATAAACATTTTTTCCACATGATGTCTATCCCATGCCCATGTTGGGTTTCGATTAGCTAAACATGTGTCGACACAGTTCTTAATTAACAAGTTCATTATCCCATTTTTAAGCATCGATCCTCTGTCAACATCCACCCTCCATTAAATTTACCAGGTAATAAGGTGCAACAATAAATGTCCGTCTGAAAAACAACTGCACCCTGGAAGCATTACCACCCAAAGTTCATCTACGGACATATTAAATGGCATTCTCCTGGACTAAGAGGCAGCAATACATCCAAACAAACTGATAGGCACTTCAGACGCTGATTGGGAGTGAGTTTGTTATGAATGCATTTAAAAGCATAGCTTTTCAATTCATTATTCTTATGTCATTGCTGCCAGGGTGTGGGGGAGGGGAGTGTTTGT
>NC_056525.1:213180649-213195820 GCF_019175285.1 Sceloporus undulatus | reverse complement strand
CTGAAAAAACAAATACTACTAAGCGGCTAAATCATCAATAAATATTTGAATTAAATTAAATATTTATTGATGATTTAGCCGCTTAGTAGTATTTGTTTTTTCAGTTACTTTTAGTCTGGTAACTAGGTTTTATATATAATTAATATTAAATTAAATATAATCAAAGCCAAAACTGGGCTTATCCAGATTGGGGCAAAGAAGCAAGAACACTCACAACTGGGAGCTACAGAGAGCTTTGATCATTACTGGTTGGTGCCTCTTGATGCTGCTTTTGGAGCCTCTCCGGTCCCTGTTGAAACTGGAAGGGGGCAGAGGAAAACTTTCTGACTCTGTAGTCAATTGAGAAATATTCATTCAGGTCTCATGACCTTGTAGGCTGTTTGACCAATCATTATCTAGATCTCTTCAGGGCCTTTGCTCATGAGGTGAAGCTTCAGCCAAAGAGTTCAGAATCAAACAAGCAAACAGTCCAGAACCAAGTCTGAAATCTAGAAAGAATTCCAAAGAGGTTAGTCCAAACTCAAGCCAAGGGCCAGAGTCACAGAAAGCCTAGGTAATCGCTCACATCCAGGAGGAAGCATTGAATAAAATGTACACAGTAGCATAATAGCCTTGGCTGAGCTAATTTATAGCCCACAGTAAAGTACAGTAAAGTAGCACAGCTGGCCTCTTTAAGAGGAAACAGCATTTTCTGCAAGGAAAACAACATTTTTATACAGAAATATCAATTCCTGTATAGTAAATGTTGTTTTTTCTGCAGACAATGCTAACATTGTGGATCTGTCATGCATAAAATTTGCTCATGGTTGATTTGCATTAAAAACAACAGAATTTTTGAAGCAGAAAACTGAATTTTCTGCACAGGAATTAATATTTCTGTATTGAAATATTTTCATGCAGAAAATGTTTCCTGCACATAAAATGTACACAAAACAACTACACATAAATTTTGCACAGAATAAAACAGGAAGGCCCAGTGTCTCATATAGAATTTAATGACATACATCACACAACTCTGTGGTTAAGCAGGTTAATCTTTGTGAATTCCCTAGGATGACAAGAAGAAGTTGTATGGGAAGGGGATGGAAAGGACCTCCTGGATTCTGGATTTTAGGTCATGGCATAAGAACTGGGGTTGAGTAGAAAGAATGAAAAAGAGGGGATGGGGGAGTGTATTTTGGATTCCTGTTTCATATGTACAAAACATGTGCTCTACAAGTGAACATTACACTCAATACAGAAACATTTTTGTTGTGCAGAAAAATATTTTCCATATCCTCAAACATCCCTAAAAAGTTAAAAGAAAGAATTCACCACCCTTGATTCACTTACCAAAATTTGTAGCTGTACACTTACACTGGATGAGGGAAAACAAACTCAGGTTGAATCCAGAAAAAACGGAGGTACTTGCCATAGGATCCTTAGGTCTGCGGAAGGAAATTTGCTAACCTGTCCTGGACGGGGTCACACTTCCCCTGAACGACAAAGTTTGCAGTTTGGGAGTACTTCTGGATCCGGCTCTACTGTTGTCATCTCAAGTGGATGCAACGGCCAGAAGGGCTTGGTACCAACTTCAGATGATGCGCCAACTGCGGCCTACCTCGACCGAAGGGACCTTGAACTTGTGGTACATGCTCTGGTAATCTCTCATCTTGATTTCTGTAATGCGCTCTACATGGGGCTACCCTTGTATCATGTTCGGAAGCTGCAACTAGTGCAGAACATGGCAACCAGATTGGTCACCAGGTCCTTGAGGTTTGACATATAACACCAATTTTGAAAGATCTTCACTGACTCCCAATTTGCTTCCGGGCACAATACAAGGTGTTGGTTATTACCTTTAAAGCCCTATATGGCCTGGGCCCAAGTTACTTAAGGGAACACATCTCCCTATATAATCCACCCTGCACTCTTAGAACAATGGGGAAGAATTTTCTAGAGCTAACAACAACTAAATTTACTTCAACTTCCCAAAGAGCATTCAGTATAGCTGTCCCAAGATTGTGGAATGGTCTCCCGGAAGAGTTCTGTCTTACCACCTTCCTGGAAACCTTCAGGAGTTAAGACGGAGCTCTTCCAGCGAGCATACCCACCTGATCTCCTGTGAAATATAGATCTGCTTCCCTGTACAGGCTGAAAGCATTCTGCCCCACCGTTGCTTGTGAAACTCTGTTTTTTATTGTTATGTTAATTGCTATTTTTACATTTTATGAACTTGATTATATTTTAACTGTACTATATTTTATATTATACTGTAATCCTTCCTTGGGAGGTGGGGAAATATAAATAAATATTATTATTATTATTATTATTATTATTATTATTATTATTATTTACACTGCTCT
Organism: Sceloporus undulatus; assembly: GCF_019175285.1. Lineage (NCBI taxonomy): Eukaryota > Metazoa > Chordata > Lepidosauria > Squamata > Phrynosomatidae > Sceloporus > Sceloporus undulatus. The sequence continues at coordinate 213,193,475 of NC_056525.1, read as the reverse complement.
GATTGCAGTAGATCAGTCCTGTCTAAAGGAAATAAATAAATCTATATTAACCTTTCAAGAATTTGTCTATATGATAGTGGGGATAGAAGTGTAGATAAGTCACATATAGAATTGAAGAGGTTGTCAGATGCTCTTGAACTATGTTACAAACCTTACCATTCACAGGCTTGTTGGGCTCCCACCATTCCAAGTCAACAGTAAAATGATGGGCTTTTATTATGGGCTTTATAGCAAGGAAAAAATTCTAAGTTGGATGAAGGCAATATTGAAAGGATAAGAACCTCTTTTGAAGCAACCAGTATCAAAATGTGCTCCACTAAGATCAACAATGACAACCTCCATGCCATTCTCTTTAAATGCCATGGTCTGGCCCAACACTAACACTTCATGAGAAAATTCATGATACCTGAACTTATTAAACTATTTCAGTTGTTATTGTTTATGATGGTGAATTAATTTTCCAGTTCCTAATGTTTAATATTGTCAGGCTAATTTTCAAACCTAAGCTCTTATCAAATCTTATTTTAAAAAAGAAATGACTTCCATTCCCAGCAGAATTTAAATACTGTACAATGAAAACTAACATAATGCTCTCTTGGTGTGAGGAGTTCTGCTTATTGGGCACAAAGAGAAAGCCCTTTTGTAAATTCCCATCAATTATTTCAGAATGAACATATTCACATAGGAGATGACAGCCCATCAAATTGATTGGTCCCAATACATTGGGGGTTTCATGGTAATAATTAATATATTGAATTGCACTCAGAAACAAATTAGTAACCTCTGCAGCTGAAACAATTTAAAAAAGGGAGATGGTTGTCTCATGATCTAGCACTTTGTCCCAGGTGGTATATAAGGGCAACCAACACAATGTTAGAGTAATCTATTTGAGATATAATGAATGTATGTATGCATGAATGAATGTATGAATGCTTTACTATTATACCATAGGAAATAGATGGAGCTGCAACGACACCAGAGAAAGGCACTGATGGAATATGTTTGCTCAAAGAGTATTAGGATGATACCTCATGGGCTTCCATGAACCAGTTTCTACATCAGTAATGGAGAATCTCAGGGCTTGGGATCCTCCTGGGGTTCCTATTCAGCCCTCTGGGCTTCTCCACATAGCTATAGCACTTATCCTATGACACTATTGTCTAGTGGTGTCCCCACTTTTGTATGGGTATTTCCTAATTCTAAAAGGTTGAATGCCTCTCTCGATGCTTAATTACTAGCAGTAAGAACCTTTAGCCAAACATTAAAGCATTGTCTTTGGTACCACCAACCACTGGAATATGCTCCCCAAGAATGTCTCCAAAACTAAATTCTTTTTGGATCTCTCCTTCCCTCAACATCTACAGATACAAACTTACAAAGATTTATCTTGGAAATAAGCCTACTGCAGAGGACTGACCGCAACTTAAATTTGTTCTCAGCTGCCAAACAAAACCTAGTGTATTGAACATATCTATTTCTATATCTCATTGTTGAAATAAATGAAAATTGACAAAGCACTTTGAATGAATAAAAAGGCTCTAGAAAAACTTAATTAGGATCTTACTCCCAGCCTCCTGACTTCAAAAGCAACATCCATAAACATTTTTTCCACATGATGTCATATCCCATGCCCATGTTGGGTATCGATTAGCTAAAGCATGTGTCGACACAGTTCTTAATTAACAAGTTCATTATTCCATTTTTAAGCATCGATCCTCTGTCAACATCCACCCTCCATTAAATTTACCAGGTAATAAGGGTGCAACAATAAAATGTTCCGTCTGAAAAGCAACTGCACCCTGGAAGCATTACCACCCAAAGTCCATCTAACGGACATTAAATGGCATTCTCCTGGACTAAGAGGCAGCAATACATCCAAGCAAACTGATAGGCACTTCAGACAGCTGATTTGGGAGTGAGTTTGTTATGAATGCATTTAAAAGCATTAGCTTTTCAATTCATTATTCTTATGTCATTGCTGCCAGGGTGTGGGGAGGGGGAGTGTTTGTGTGATTTTCTGCCTCAGGGGTCAACACAATGTGTCTGAAGTTGAACATGAGTCAACAGTATGACGTGGCAGCTAAAAAGGCCAATGCTATTCTAGGCTGCATGAATAGAAATATAGTGTCTAAATCAGTGGTTCCCAATATCTGTTTGGCCGTGATCCCATTGCAGTCAGACAGCCCACCCTTCTTCCACCTGGCGGCCTCTCTGATTAGTTGGGAGGCCAGGAAGGGGCGTGACTTCTGGCCATCTACAAGCCCCAGAGGCCTTTGTGGCCAGAAGTCCCACCCCTTCCCAGCCTCCCAACCAATCAGGGAGGCTGCCAGCTGCCAGCCACAAAGGCCATTGGGGCTTGTAGGTGGTCGAGGTGGCAGTGGCAGACCAAAGAAGGCCTGGCCTCCCTGGAAGAGGAGGAGGGGTGAGGAAGAGGAGGAAGTGGAAGAGGGGAGAGCCCTAACTGGGTGACCCCTGAGAAAAGTTTGTTCGACCCCCAAAGGGGTTGTAACCCACAGGTTGGGAACCGCTGGTCTAAATAAAGGAAAGTAATAGTGCCGTTCTAGTCTGTCTTGGTCAGGCACAACAGTTCAAAAAGGATGTTGACAAACTGGAGCATGTCCAGAGGAGGGCGACCAAAATGGTGAAGGGCCTGGAAATCCTGCCTTATGAGGAATGAATCAGGGAGCTGGTTATGTTTAGCTGGAAAAGAGAGGGTTAAGAGGTGATATGATAGCCCTGCTTAAGTATTTGAAAGGGTATCACATTGAGGATGGCGCAAGCTTGTTTTCTGCTGCTCCAGAGACTGGAACACGGAATAATAGATGCAAGCTACAGGAAAAGAGATTCCACCTTAACATTAGGCAGAACTTCCTGACAATAAGAGCTGTTTGATAGTGGAACATACTCCCTCAGCGTGTGGTGGAGTTTCCTTCTTTGGTCTTTAAGCAAAGACTGGATGATCATCTGTTGTGAATGCTCTGACTCTGAGTTCCTGCATGGCAGGGGGTTAGACTGGATGACCTTTGTGGCCACTTCCAAGTCTATGATTCTATGAATGCTGTTTTGTACTTTGTCTCAGGAAGCAAAATATCTTGGGTGAGTCCCAGCTTCAGTGAGCATTGTACCAGCAGGGCACAAATACTGGTAAATCCATTACTGCTTGCTGTGTCCCCTACCTACTTCTCTTATTCTCACTGGGTTGACCATGAAGTTTATCACAAGGGGGCAAAACCGTCCCCCAATGTGTTCTAACGAGCACAAGCACGGGCGCGCACAGAGCGTGATGGGAACCCAATGGGGCCCAGAATGCTAGTTTACCGCACGGTGGAATGCCGCCGCTGCCGCCGGGCATTCCCATCGGGTTCCCGATGTATTCCAGGAGGCGCCATTTCTGGGAATGCTTTTGAAACTGTTCCCAGAAATGGCGCCTCCTGGAACACATCGGGAACCTGATGGGAACGCCCGGCGGCAGCGGCGGCGTTCCACCGTCCGGTAAACTAGCGTTCTGGGCCCCATCGGGTTCCCATCACGCTCCGTGCGCGCCCGCACTCGTGCTCGTTAGAACACATCGGGGGACGTTTTTGCCCCCTTGCGATAAACTTCCATGATTATGCTCCAGGGCCATCATTCCCAGAGAGCAAGAGAGAACACTATGCACAGCTTGTTTGATCAGGATCTCTTACATTTGGCATGCTACATATATGTAAACAACTATTCTTACCTATAATTAGGCACATATACTTTGGTTTGGCTCCAAGTGGCACCCATTCACTCATCTCTCTGTAAGCAGGGACCCCTTTTGTGAACAGAGGGGAAAGTTAGAATCTAAGTCATGGATCCCTATTACAAAATCCCTTTTTTGTTATAGCTATGTTCATCAGGACAAATCTTTTGACTCCTTTGACATTTCTTTTTCTTTCCCCTGGCCAACTATGTTCAAGCTAATATAAGAAGCAAAAAGAAGAAAAAGTTCCAGTGATTTGTGTCTCCTTCCATGAATGGGCTTATCACATTCTGAAATAACAAAGTAAAATGCCGACAGTGTCAGCCTGAGTTTTTTCTCCTCTATCAAACAAAAGTGCCTCCTTGTCTCCTTGGGGAATCTGTTTGCTGTTATAGTTCCAGATCAACACATCATTGTAGGTCAGGTTTGCTGTCAGCTGGAAACACAATGCAGAAGAATCCTTATGAAAAAGATGGAAATAGTCTGATATCTCTGCATTCTAAGCTGGAACAAATGTCCTGGATTTCTGGGTTGTTTTTTTTTATATAACACACATAGCAAAAACAACCACAACAGTAATAGACCTTAAGGGGAGGCATTCAATATTCATCTCATTGTATGTTTATTTAAAACATACATTTAAAAATGATATACAAATATGATTTTTTTTTAAAACATGGAAAATAGTAATTTCATTCATTTGCATATTTCTTTTAATGTGTCTTCTTTTGTTAAATGAAAATGAACACTAAAAAAGGAAAATATTTTCTCCTGTGTTGCATTGTATTGGTTTCTTTATATCCCACCTTTTCCCCAAACTGGCACTTAGAGTGGCTCACAAGATTTTAAAAAAGCATAAAAACACATGTTAAATAAAATCATACCAGTTTAAACTGTCTATAGAATTAAAACATTTAAAAAGAAAAACAGCACACTAATAACAATGATCTATTTCCCAAAATCTATTGAATAAAGTGTGTTCATCTACTGATAAAAAGACAGACAGGGACCAATCAGATTTCATTTAGAAAGGAGTTCCAGATCCTTGGAAAAGCCAGTGATGGGCCCTTTCCCCACATTCACACTAAACATGCATAACTCTGAGAATAAAAGAAGTGCCTCCTTTAAAGATCTTATTGCTTACATGGACAGATATGGCCCTTCAGATAACATGGACCCACTCCCTCTAAAGCTGTATAGGCATACCCAGTACTTTCAATTATGCTTGGAAATAGACTGATAACCAGGGGTTCGTATGCTTTTATTTTAGTGGTCCCAAAGGCACATGTTTCTATGGAATAAGGGATATTTTGCTAGCTGTATGCTGACTAAGAAGGTTTAGCACACCAAAGTCATAGATGATGGCACTAAGTTTGCATTTCATGGAGCAAAATCAATACTGGGCACACAATATTTCCCTAACAAGTTCTTTAAAATGAAAAAAACGAGATTCAGAAAACTGTGAAGTGGAGTACAGACATGCCTGGGAGATGGGAAAATATCATTGGATGTGTGACTTCTTTTCTATACTGGAATATTTTTTTCTTTTAAATTGCTCAGAAGCAGGATCTCCTAAGTGTTTGACTCCCATCCACTAACCACGAAAGAATATAGTACCTCTAAATTTGGTCCACTGAAGGGAAGGGAGGAAGCTGCTGGAGGGGGCACTTTTGAACAGTTCCCTGCGCTCTCTCTCTCAACATTTAGCCACCTCAGTAGGACTTGTTCTCGGAGGGCTGAAGATGTTATAAAAGAGACACATTGGACGTGCAGCAGATATTTTTAAATCATAGGCTTGTATTTGGAGAAGGTGTAGTAAAACAGAAGCAGCTCAGAATCAAAGGATTGAATCGGTCTTCTAAACCAGACCAGCTGACATTTTCAGTGGACACAATGTGGCAGAGATTTCAGGAGGCAAAAACTATCAAAGCAGAGGACAGACATACCAAAACAAGACTGTACTAGGATCAGAGTTAAGCTAAAGCTTGTTATCAAACATATATATAAGAAATATAGGCAGCCTGCACCCGCCCCTTTCCCTGACACATCAGGGCCTCAGCAGCCACAGCGGCAGCCCCGGAGGCACCGATCCACTGCTTTTCCAGGCCTCAGGGAAGCAGAAAAATGCCGCTTCCCCACGGCCTGGAAAGGGGTGTCCTTGGGGCTTCATGCCCCAAGGACACCCCAACAACGACAGGGAGAGAGAGAAAGGGGCCACTCGGCCCCTTTCTCTTTTGTAAGGGTTGTGCCAGTGATACAAGCGGTGTAAGGAGCTCCGTTTCGGAGATCCTTCCGGTGCCACTGAAAGGGCACCACAAGCGCCCTGCAGCAACTCCAGGATGTAATGGCTGCGCTCTGCCATTTGTACACGATGCAGCCATCACGTCAAAATGGCGGTGCCCATGTAGGCAGGGTGCCGCCATTTTGACATCCTGGCAACGTCCTAGGGTTGCAGGGTGTATATAAGCAACGCCCCAAGCCAACCCTAGTACATCGCCAGGACGTGCTAAAAGGCCCATCTGGATAGGGCCATAGTTTTGTTTTTATTTCCACTAATCCTCAGAAATTTTTGATGTCGTGACTGCCATTTGCTCAGTCATTTCATGTATATGTTGCCAAAACAAAGCAGCTTACACATAAATTGAAAACAGTTATGAATCAAAACAGGATCTGCTATAGTATTAATAACACAATCGAACACATTATAATATTAAGGCACAATGAGTTATTAAAAAGCAATGTAAAAGAATATCAACAATAAGTACAGCACCCACACATTACAAGCTCCTTCTTCAGCAGTCAGTTGTTGAAATACCACTTGGATGAAAAACGTCTTTATCTGTTGCAGTAGTGGTTGGTGGGTTGCACATAGGAAATGCAGTAAAGTCTCTCCAGGTTTTATTCCTGATTGTAAAGAAGCAGTCGAAAATGCTAAACCCTACCATCTGAGGAAGTGCAGCATCATTCATAGCTCCTTTAAATTCTGGAATAAAACCTGAGGAGGCTTCACTGCATCCCTGACATGGAGTCCTCTAACCATCACCGACCTGTTGGTGGAAGAACAACAGGGAGTGGCAAACTGAGTCTCCCTTGGCAGAGAGTTTCATAGTCTTAATCTAAGAGAAGCCTGCAGAAAGGTTCATACCTACCCCCCCCCCCATGTGCATGGACTATGCTAGATTTGATACATTGGATAGGACAGCAGTGGCCATCCTTCCAACACATTTGACCATACAAGACTGACTTAGAATTATTTGTGATGAGATTGCTTGTTAAAATTATTAAAATGATTGTTAAAATTATTAAAAGGGGGAAGAGCTCCTGTAATGAATGGGATCCTTCCTCTGATTTTTTGATGGATTTTATTGAAGAGTGGATTTCAGCACTGGTTATCCTGTTGATTCTCACTGATAGAACAGGAAACATCTTTCAGTATTGGTCAGTGGCAATTGTGCTTCCTATTTCAAAGAAAAGCTCAGGGGTTGATCCTAAGAACTCTCAACCTATACACCTTTTGGTGAGGAATCCTTTGAAGAAACTAGAGTCAGAAAATCTTCCTGAGCAGCAGGGAGACTGTCAATAGGATAGATTAAGAGCCAAGCACTGTTTTCTTTTGAAACAGCTGGTAAAGAAATGGTACAGTCTCACCATATCACTAATGCTATACCACCTTTGTAGATTTCCCGGCACCCCTTGATTCCCTATCTCAGCCCCACCTTTGGCATAAGCTAGCCTTCCCGAACATTCATGCAAGGTAGCTAAGATGTCAGGAGCTGTAATGCCAGTATATGTGTTAGAATCAGAGTAAAGAACTCTTAGAAGCTATTTCTGTTAACAAGGTTGTGTGTTTGGAATGTTTACTAGGACTTTTGTATTCAACACCCTATCGGGTGTGGAATGCACATACTTTTGAGAGCTGCAGTTTTATATTGTTCTAAGAATCCCTAGAAAATAATTATTCTAAAATACTAGTGTTTCAAAAGAGAAGGCAGAAACATTGATGGCACCTGGACAATCTGCATGTCTGGGTATGATATTTAGAAATGTTACATCTGATCCATTCATTTGAAAGTGGCTAACAGGATTTTTGCTATTTGCCCAAACCAGGTGGTTGGCTGAGGGCACCTAATCCTGGGCTTCGTAAGACGGGTAAATTACTCCAGCTGTTGTATGGGTCTCGTTTATGGGCATACTCAGATACTGTAGCCATGGGTAGAGAACAGCCCCTGGTTCATGACAACAGATTGGACATCCTAGATCTATTTCTAAGGCAGTTGTCTACTTGGAAACAGCTTGGTATTCAATAAGTACTTCAGTCAAGGATTTGCATAAGATAATTTTTCAGCAGATTAATTACCCCGGTGCTAATGGCTCTGAGGACTGGTGATTAGAATCATGGGTTTCTTATTGGTTATTTTGATTATAGGTATTTAGCTGAAGTCATAAGATATCTCATTGTTGCTGATATTCATGTTTGTACCACACATGTGTCTAAGTGTTGATATAATACACTGTTCAGAAATGTCTATTGGTTTCCCTGGGAAGTTTTCCTTAATATTTGGGTTTTTTTTTTTTTTGTTTTTTTTTTTTTTTTTTGCTAACATGGTACTAAAGAGACCATAACCAATTGTATATTAAATGGTCTGTAGTTTACAGAGGCCGAGGGACATTGTAGGGGCCAAAGTAAAACAGGCACATATTGTCCCTGTTAGATGCTGGGAGGCAATGGGCTTTATCCATTTCATTCTAGAATGCTCATTATGTTTACACTTAGTTGTTTTTGGAGATCTGAATTCTCAGTCATAAAATGATAGTTTCTTCAGATACTTAAAGGATTCAGATATTATTGTTCTAAAACAGACCAACTGTTTTAGCCTCCCCAACAGAAAACCTGCTGTGTCAACTTCCTGGATCTTTCATATACTCACTGATGATTTGGAAGGGCAGCAGCTGCTGTTCTCTCTCAGCTACAGAAATACAGGCAAGTGCTGCATGGGTGTTCCTATATTTCACATGCTTCTGCAGCCACTACATGATCTTGGGTACACTGCTGGAAAACTGCTTTCCAGTTTTCCCTGCTTTAGGGATCAAAAATGGTAACACAACAAAGCAGCATGGGTGGACTATTTTATTCTGTCCATTGTGATATTGGAACTCAGGCAATATCTTGATTGCTTCGCCCTTACTGGTAGATCCCTAATGCAGAGCCTTCAGGTACATCACATGCTAGTTTCTGTTGAGGACGTCTGCTGAACATGTAAAGATAAAGGATGAAACAACAAGCAAAACTGTACTCTTCATATAGGCCTGGTCCATACAGGCCCTCTGTGATGCCCTCGTCGCGTGCTAGGATTGCCTCAGGGTGAAGCGCCCACACGCCCCGCAACCCTAGCATGTGACGAGGGCGTCATAATGGTGGTGCCCTGTATACACGGGCACCACCATTTTTACATAAGCAGACCACACAACATCTGCATGGCACCAAATGGCGCTTACGTAATGAGTGCGCCAGTGGCACAAAAAGAACCCACTTCCCTCTGCTGGAGGGAAGCTGTGTGGTTTGGTGGCTGCAGCTTCCCTCTGGTGGAAAAACAGGCACTGGCAGGCTGCCATTTTTTGGCCGTCTGTACCACACCATATTCAGCTCAAATGGTTTGAATGTCAGGGAACAGTTTTCTCTTATGTCTTTCTTTAGATAGCTGTCTATGAAGTTCCAGGTTCTAGAACTCCCTTCCAAAAGAAACAAATCCACCCTCCTCCTTATTATCCTTCCAGTGATATATAAAGACCTCCTCCCGCCTTTGGCAAGCTTTTGGCAATTTGCCAGCTATTTAGCAATAGACTTTAAAATTAAGTTTTTAACAAATTGGTGCTGTGCTGTTTTCAATTTATGTAGTTTTAAATTGTAAAGACAGTGTGGTCTACTGTTTTCAATGCTAGACTAGGACTCTGGGAGATAAGGTGACCTTGGGCAAGTCTCAGCCTCAGGATTTCTCAATATTTGTGGAAAAAACCTCACCTCTGAACAAATCTTCCTAATAAAACCTTGCTAAGACTGGGTTGCATTAGGTCACCACAAGTCAGAAGTGGCTTTAAGATATACGAGATGAACAAAGTTTTAAATTGCTTCTAATTCAAGGATGTTTTAATATTATACTTTGTTGAATGGTATTTTAATATCATGAACTTTTGTATGTTTTTGCATGTGCCTTTTAAAAATCTGTTTTTGTATCTTTATCTGCCTAGGATCCATTCTCAGGGTAAAGTGCAAGTTTTAGATCACATAAAAATAAATAAATATAAGAACTACATTATGTACTGTGAAACTGCTGGTAAAATATATTGGTATTGCCATTCCCAGCTCCGCAAACTGATAGATGCTTATTTTAGGATCATCAAAGAGACAACTGTGTTTCTTCTCAGCCAATAATGTTTTGAATTCACTGTCCTAATTCATAATATTTGCTCAAATAAATAAGATTTTTTACAGTTCATATGATCTAGAAGTACAAATACAAGAACATGACTGAGCTTGCCAGGCCTTCTTAGATTAAAACACAATGGTAATAATGAACACAGTAATGAAAGAGTACAGCTGTCCCTTCATATTCACTAGGGTTAGGGGAACAAGACCCCCATGAATATGGAAAAACTGCAAATAACAAAAACACTGTTTTTACCTGAGAAGACACCTCTCTAGGAATCTCTAGGTCCTCCAATGCAACTCTGTGGTCAATGTCCAACATACACTCCAGAATGGCACTGGAGTAGCTACAAATGGTATTTCAGTGCAACTTTTAGTTAAAGCTGACCATAGAGTTGCACTGGACGACCTAGACAGTCCTAGAGAGAACATATTAATGAAATCTGTGAATAATCAAATCTGCAAATATCTAAGCCACAAATATGGAGGGATGACTGTAGAATACTAATGTGACAAGCCAATATGTTTGCCTATCCAACTCTTGTGAGGCAGGGAAAGCTCATCCTGGAGAGAAGTGACCAGTGGTGTCCCACAGGGCTCTGTCTTGGGGCCAGTGTAATTCAACATCTTTATCAATGACTTGGATAACAGAATTGGGGGCATACTCATCAAATTTGCAGACGACACCAAATTAGGAGCAATAGGTAATACCCCAGAGGACAGGATCAAAATTCAAACATAGTAGAAAGCTGGGCCAAAGCTAACAAAATGAAATTCAACGCGGAGAAATGTAAGGTGCTACACTTAGGGCGGAAAAATAAAATGCACAGATATAAGATGGGGGACACCGGGCTGAACAAGACATGTGAAAGGGATCTAGGAGTCCAAGCAGACCACAAGTTGAACAGTGTGATACGGCAGCTAAAAAGGCCAATGCAATTTTAGGCTGCATCAATAAAAGTATAGTGTCTAGATCAAGAGAAGTAATAGTGCCACTATATTCTGCTTTGGTCAGACCCCACCTGGAATATTGTGTCCAGTTCTGGGCACCACAATTCAAAAAGGACATTGAGAAACTGGAGCGTGTCCAAAGGAGGGCGACTAAAATCGCAAAGGGTCTGTAAACCATGCCCTATGAGGAATGACTTAGAGAATTGGGGATGTTTAGCCTGGAGAAAAGAAGGTTAAGAGGTGATCGCCCTGTTTAAATATTTGAAGGGATGTCACATTGAGGAGGGAGTAAGCTTGTTTTCTGCTGCTCCAGAGATCAGGACCCGGAGCAATGGATGCAAGCTGCAGGAAAAGAGATTCCACCTCAACATTAGGAGGAACTTCCTGACAGTAAGGGCTGTTTGACAGTGGAACACACTCCCTCAGAGTGTGGTGGAGTGTCCTTCTTTGAGGATACTCAAAGCATAGGTTGGATGGCCATCTGTCAGGGATGCTTTGATTGAGAGTTCCTGCATGGCACGGGGGTTGGACTGAATGGCTCTTGTGGTCTCTTCCAACTCTACAATTCTATGATTCTAAGATATAGACTCATAGAATCAGAGTTGGAAGAGATCATAAGGGCCATCCAATCTAACCCCCTGCCATGCAGGAACACACAGTCAAAGCAATCCCAACAGAAGGCCATTCAGCTTCTGCTTAAAAACCTCCAAAGAAGGAGATTCCATCACACTCTGAGGCAGTGTGTCAAACAGCTCTTACTGTCAGGACGTTCTTCCTAATGTTGGGGTGGAATCTCTTTTCCTGTAGTTTGAATCCATTGCTCTGGGTCCTATTCTCTGAAGCAGCAGAAAATAAGCTTGCTCCATCTTCAATATGACACACCTTCAAATATTTAAATAGGGCTATCATATTATCCTTCTCTTCTCCATACTAAACATACCCAGCACCCTAAGTCTCTCCTCATAGGGCATGATTTCCAGATCATGGTGATTTTGATCGCACTTCTCTGGACGCACTTTGTACACTTTCTTCAGAGGTACTGGTGCCACTATTCCTATGTATTAGGAGATGCAGGTTTACATATCTGGAGAAGAAGAGGCTCTATTGGAAAGTTTCCTCTGAAGAAGGTATACATGCTTCTGCCAGTTACAATGCAAATGAAAGACTAACTTCTAGGCTACACAGAGAGAACCTAGACCAACATCCACTCTTGGGACTACAGTAAACCTACTGAACTTAGACCACTCCCATGGAATCAGTTGTTCCATGGTTAACCAATGGATCCCAGTTACCCAATGATTCTATTTTAGCAGTTACCAGCAATGGGTTTCCCTAATCAATTATCACAATGTTTTGTTCAATGTGTTTATTAAAGTACTAGGCTAAGATAAATTCAAAAATGGCCAGCAACTTTTAGAAAAAACAAAGTGTTACCTAATTACATGAATAAGGATACCAAGAATAACTAAGGCCTCATTCACACTCACATTTTTGTGTTGAGTAGATCCAGGGAGATTCGATAATGTAATGCCAAATTGAAGTTCCCACTACACTCAGTGGCATTTTAACCCTATTGATGTTCACATGGGGGGGGGGGGGCTGAGATGGCAATGGGGATAAAATGCCACAAGAGATTTGAACATGATAGGAGGAAGGGGAGGAAGAGGAGGAGGGGAAGAGGGAGCACTCTGGAGGACATGACACTGGAGGAGAGGAAAAGGAGCAAG
>NC_056525.1:213170667-213180639 GCF_019175285.1 Sceloporus undulatus | reverse complement strand
ATGAGGAAGGAGGAGAAGGGAGAATGCTAGAGGACATGACAGGGGGGGAGAAGAAGAGGAGCAAGATGAGGAAGGAGGAGAAGGGAGAATGCTAGAGGACATGACAGGGGGGAGAAAAGGAGGTGGAAGATGAAGAAGGAAGAGGCGGGAGAATGCTGGAGGATGTAGCATGGGGGAGAGGAAGAGGAGGGTGAGGAAGAAGGGAGGAAGACATGGCAGCATTGATCCAGATAGATAATTCCCACTACCAAAGACCTGGATGCTTGCAGAGCCGCAAAAAACAAAACAAAACAACAACAACAAAAACAAAAACAGCTAGTTGACCTGCTGTCAAATGCACCAGGTCAAGTGGGTTTTTTGGTTGTCCCCCCCCCACACACACACACACAAACTGAGAATGCCTATGAAATAACCTGAGTTCCACATCGGGTTATTTCACAGTGTGAATGGGGCCTAAGTGAAGCAGTTAGAAATTTTTGTTATTTTTTAAAAAGAATTTTCTGGCATTTTGAAGATTGAAAGGGTGAAGGAGCCAAATAGGCATCCTAAGACCAGTCTTGCTTCTTTAGTATCTGTATGAAGATAAAGGAAGTTTCTTTTACAACTCAAAAGATTCTTCTGGAGATGATGGGGATGATACCTCAGATGATTTTGGATTTTCTCCTACCAGTGATTCTTGAGCTCCTGTAATATGTCAAGATATAATTTAGAAGACCCCAGTAGTTTGGTTCACCTCAGCATATTCTTATTCTAAGACAATTTTGAAAAGAAGGGGGAAAGGTTTGTTTTGTTACAGCCATCTACAGCAATACTATAATTCAGAGATGGGGATCCTATGACACACCAAATCATGTTTAACTCTAGCTTCCATCAGCCCAAATATGATCAGTAATGAGGCATACTGACAATGATAGTTCATCAACATCTGGAGGGCTGAAGGTTTTCCTACCACTGGTATAGTTGAAACAAAGGGCTGTCTGGTTCTTTAAACATGGACAAATTCATTGCAGTATCAGCACAAATCAGAGTCCACTTCAACATATGCATGGAATATTGTTCTGTGTGTGCAAGTATGCAAGTACACACAGAGAGGGATAGAGAGAAAGATGTCAGTTCAGAAATAATTAAATAAAAACCAACAATCTACAAAGTAGTATTGATGACAACAAACACAATGGCATTTGTTAAGCTAATCAATATTGCAGTAGGATAAAAAACAGTTATCCCAATTTATTCCACAAATGGCCAAACTTAATTTACTGCTAAATGCAGTTCAGAAGCAATGTCTTTATACAATCTACACAAGATAAATAAGTCACGTTTCTTTGCCTTACTTCCTCTTTGTGCTTCTAAGCCTGGGAATAAATTAGGTCACATCTGAAATTAAAGAAGGAAATATTTGGAAAACAGTTTCATAGGTTTCCTTGCCATTAACTTTTAGACAATTAACTCTTTGGTGTACAAGAGCTGTATTCAATCCACTCCCACCCCCCATCACAGGCAAGCTCTTTGAGGGGAGGCTTCTTTTAGTGGATTAAAGACAGACAATAATTTTGGGTGACCTTCCTTCCTTTAAAGACCCCACAACTTTTCAGAATGATTTCAAAGCCTTGGGGGGAAATGTGGGTAGTTGTGTGGACAGCTGCAGAAAAGGAATTGTTTTTAATACTTTCATCCTGTTCCACTGACTGAAGCCACAATTGGATCAAACGGCCTTTCATAACCACAGAGAAATCAATTATATACAATTCTGTAGTTATAGGTCTCAAACCATACCCAATGAAACTCCATGAAAAGCAAAGCCATAAAAAGAAATGAGACTTTAGTTAGTCATGACTATTGTATCCAATTGATTTCAGTGGACTTATTGTAAGTATGACTCAGTTTGGATTCAACACACAAATTGAAACTAGTGCCAGAGCTGTATGTCAACAATTTTTAAAGGGACTAGGTAGGCACTATGCATCCTGGCCCTCTGACGTCTGAGAATATGCTGGTCAAATTATTGTCAACTGCAGAAACTGAGCATAAATAAGCAGTGGATATACATATATTGTTGTTAATGTTGTTTTAACTTGTTCTAGCTAGTTTTAATTTTATGATGGTTTAATTGATTTCAATTGATTTTTAACTTTTGATGTTGTTAATTTTTAATCATGTTTGTTTTCATGTTCTAAGCCACCCATAATTCGAGACTGGGAAAAATGCTGGATAGAAATATCATCATCATCATCATCACCACCACCACCACCACCACCACCACCACCACCACCATCATCACTATTATCACCATCAAAAACAATAAAATGTAAGACTAGTTGTTGTTGTTGTGCACCTCCAAGTGATTTCCAAAATATGGAAACCCTAAGGTGAACCTATCAAGAGGGTTTCTTGGCAAGATTTGTTCACAGGGGTTTGCCTTTGCCTTCCTCTGAGGCTCAGAGAGTGTGACTTGCCCAAGGTCACCCAGTGGGTTTCAATGGCTGAGCAAGGATTTGAACCCTGGTCTCCACAGTTGTAGACCAACATTCAAACCACTACACCACACTGGCTCTCTGTAAGGCTAATAGAGGTTTGTTTTTTCTCTAAGTGTGTTAATGTATCATTTTAAAATCAATTAAATTTGGGCACATTTGATTTTAAGCAGTTTTGCCCACATTCTAAGAAAGGTTAGTCCTTACTCAGATGCAGACATTTTTTTTTTAAAAAAGTGGAAGCCTTAGAAGTTGTGTCTTGATCAAAGAAGTGTGAACCTGGCCCATTGGCCAGAGCTCCTCAAAGCAATTTTTTATATCTCACACACTGAATGCCAAATTCTGCAAGTTAGGCTAATGAAACAACTAAAAAGCAGTCAAACATCTACTACAAGGCATCAAAATTGTTTCACTGCTTTTCTCCCTTATTCCTTACCTTTCCTAAACATTCAAAAGCATTACAAATGCCACTGTTTTATCTCTTTTACAACTATGGTGTGTTTAACAGTGATACAACCCTGCAAGAAGTTCCATTTTATAATGTCACAGGACTCTATGGTGCTGAAGGATGCTTTGCCACCACCATGCACCACAAGATGCTGCAGTTGCAGTCAAATTTAGGCCTGTTACAGACTGCCAAAATAAAGCTGCTTCGGGTCTCTTTGGAGGTATGCTATTTAAATGATGCATGGGTCCTAAGAACCCAGAGGTCAAACCAAAGCCACACTCCATTCCTAAGCACTGGAGTGCAGCTTTGGTGCAGCTTCCGGATTCTTAGGATACATGCATCATTTAAACAGCATATCTCCAAAGAGACCCGAAGCAGCTTTATTTTGGCAGTCTGTAACAGGCCTTAGTTAGCATTTGAAGTTACAATTTTAGCAGTTGCTTGGGAAGACAGTTTCTACCCCAAGCTGTCCACATCTTTGTTCTTTACACTTGAGATTTTCTTCTGTAGGATGCGCTTCAATGATATCTGTCAAAAGTTCTGTAGCAATGTCTTACAGCCAAGTATAATCCATCAATAACTTATGACAACCAGAGAACAAGATTTTAATGAATGAAGCACTTAAAGATCAGCTGGCCTTGAATGTTGCTGAGGCAATCTCCTTGGAGCATGTTCTTTAAAAGCCACCCATTGCTATGTAGTGTCCCCCAGTAGCCGTACTTCCAGAAGACAAATAAACTTTGTGATATTCTGTACATTCTATTAAAAGTAGGACACCTAATTTTGGTGGTCTTAGGTTGAACTACACAACTCCCCAGAACTTGGCAGACCAGTAAAAAATGGCAGAGGGTTGTATGACTGCTGTATATGAAATAACCATGTTTTTCTCTGTTTGGCATTGCTTCTCTTTCTTTCTGCTTCCTATGGGATGTCTTAAAATTATTCCTTATAAATGTTGTTTGCTTATTTGGTATAGCAGCAGCAGCAGCAGCAGCAGCAGCAGCAGCAGCAGCAGCAGCAGCTGCCATCATGGTCATCATTTACATTATCCTCACCTTCATACCTGGAGCACATACGATGTGATGGATTTTATTTGGTACACTGTCACTACTTAAACTAACAAGGTGCCTGTAGTAGCATTCTGAAAAACAAACAACACTTTCAGTATATAAATCCCACCTATAGTTTGTAAACCCAACACAAGATCACAGTTGAAACGACATGATGCATGGCATAGGGCTATATCTGTTTAGACTAATGTTGGACACACCTGAAACTCATAATTTGGAGTGTAGGTGTGTGTAACCATAGGGAAATGGCCATTGGCACAGACACATACCACCCCTAAGAATAACACTTTGTCAAAGTCAACACTTAAGAATGACCATCACTTGAAAATTTTATTTTAGACTACTGTGCCCAGAGTGCTTCAGCCCAATCTAAGGATATTCTAAGATTTGTAATATTTGTAGTACAAAAAAGAATTTGTAGTAAGAAGTTTTTCCAACCTGTGCAAAGAACTTGGATCCACTGCTAGTACTTCTTTCACTAGAACCCTAAGAGGTCCTTTGCTTTGGGATTCCTGACTCAATTCAAAAATATTGGTGTGCTAGGACAAAGCATTGCACAAAGATAAGTGAGGGAAGGGATATCACAGGTTTCAATGTATAACTGTATAACGTATACAATGTATAGCTCCAACATTGTTTGTTATTTAATAAATAATACCATGCCCAGCACATGTTGCTATAACATCCTCTTTCTCCTCTCTCTCTATGTCTCTCTCTCCCTCCCTCGCTCCCTCCTCCTTTCTACCTCAGAAACCACTCTGAAGCAGAGTCATCTCCCACACACATAATAGGTTTGCTGTTAGCAAAGTCTAAGCACTCTGTTAACACTGCTGGCCAAATATTCACTTACCCTGCAACATCATAGCCTGGATTCATGGAACACAATGATCCATCTCCCCCAAAATGGCACAGTCTTGACTGGTGTGCAGTGACCTGGGGAACATACAGTGTTCTTACACGGTTTTTCATACATTTTCAAGGGAAGGGGAACTTCATTCCCAGTCTAAGCAAGCACTGGATGCACCAGCTTTTCTGCTAATATTGCTATTACATTTATTCAATACTGGCATAATGTTAGTATAGGATTTCCTGCTCATCTATTTTTTAGATATAAAAATAATAACTATATTTACCATTCTGACCCTTCTGCCATGATTCCTTATCCCTTTTGGACCATTGCCACAACATTTCTGGTGACATGCCTGGATGTCATTGTTTGCTTCAAGAGTTAGAGGAGGGATGGACACATACTGTTTGTTGAAGTCCACTAGTCTGTTCCTGTGATATCAAATAATAGCCATATTCTTTAAAGGGCTTCTTCTAGTGATAGTTTTATTATACTTGTCAAATCTTGGGAGGACAGAAAACAGCAACAGCTATTTGTCTTGGAACTTACATGATGGTGAGAAGCAAACATCAAACACAAACAGTGGAGGAAAGAAGTCAGGAATTATGAGGAAACAGAGATCAACCTCGCCCTTACCTTTGAACATTGCCAGTTTGCAGAGATCTGCCATGTGCCTGTTTATCAAATTACTTGTTGTTTCCCAGCCTGTGTTTTGAAAACACAAGTTTCAGAACAGATATAAGAAGGTAGTCATAGTACTGTAGGCTCTAGAAATAATTCTAGCTAGAGTTTGTTTTACTTGACCACATGTTATATTTTTGTATAAAAAGGAACAAAACTGTGTCCTGAATCCCTTTCCAAAAGTCACTTGCCTTGGTAGACTAACCCCCTCCTAAGCTACCCAAGCATACAGTTGCAGGTTCTGCTCCAGTGAAGGAGTTCTGATAAATGTCATCACAGACATATAGGAACCCGTTATACAAAGCTAGTATCAGTTCTATGATTTTCCCCTTCCCTTGCCTCTTTCCATTCTCCATAGGACACAATATTCACAGATGTAAGGCCAATGGTGATAGCTCTTGACTCCCACATAAGTGGTGCAGCATATGCACGTTAATCTGAAAATTAAAGAAGTTATCTAAGGCGTGGTAGAGAGCACCTCCCCGGCACCTCTTTTTGCTCCATAGGAGCACTGCAGCAACCAAATTGTGCGGCACTGCTGTGCAGCAAAAAAGAAGCAACCGGAAGCGGTTCCTTTTTGCAGCACCGCTGCAATGCTGCAAAGCGCCAGAAACAGCATGGTGATGTCGCAGCTGCACTGTGGCATTTGGACAGGCGCAGCTGCGACAACATAGCTGTGTGCACTATCTATGCAACACTACACAGCTGTGGCGCGTCCATGACATGCTAGGGTTGCGGGGCGTGTGCACGCCCTACCCTCAAGCAACTCTACCACGTCATGGATGCGCTGCATAGGGCCCGTCTGTACCGGGCCAAAGGTGCTGAATCTATGTGGCATTGAATTCATCTCCTTCCTTCTTCAGATCAGACTAAAATCTGGAGCAGATTTACTTCTTAATAAAAAGGAAGCCACCTGCCACCACAGATGGCCAGCATGTGAATCATCCTGCAGGGTTGTGTGGTTAATGGATGCAATGTCCTTCCCTCCCACATACTTGTGAACATATGAAGGGATCATCCGAATGCCTTCATTTTCTTCCCAAAATAGGCATAATATTTTAACAGAGATCAAAGAATAATCTTTACTTTAATATTCAGGAAAAATCCTCATTAACATTAAAGCTAGTTTTGACTTTGCATGGAGGTCAGACTTTGATAAATGGTGATGCTATCCTCACCTAATTTAGATGAATTAATCTCCCAAATCTTTGCAGCTTTTATTTTGCTTCCAAACAATTAACGATGTCCTATATTTTAACTATTTAAAATTATTCTGGAAACATTTGTAGGGGCACACACAACTGCTACAGTTACTGACTGCTGACATATGGAATAAAGGAAACAATGGGGCTTTCCAGACGGCCCTTTGGGACGTCCGGAGGACGTCCCATT
Source organism: Sceloporus undulatus (assembly GCF_019175285.1). Taxonomy (NCBI): domain Eukaryota; kingdom Metazoa; phylum Chordata; class Lepidosauria; order Squamata; family Phrynosomatidae; genus Sceloporus; species Sceloporus undulatus. Next base: position 213,173,727 of record NC_056525.1, on the reverse strand, counting down.
TTAAAAAAGGGGCGTCTCTTTTAGACGCCCCTGGGCCTCGTACGGACTCCGTCCGTACAAGATGGCGCCGGCCTTTCTACATGGCCGGCGCCATCTTTACGCATCGGACGCACAGCGTCCAGACGCGTCGCGCCGCTGCTGACGTAGCGAGCGCGCCCCTGGCGCCTCGCTACGTCGCAAACGCGACGCAGAAAGAAGCTCCATTTTGGAGCTTCTTTTTTCGGTCCGCGCGGGAGTCGGGCCGTCTATAGGCTCCGGCTCCCCCGCGGACCTTCTGGCGGCGGCGGCAGACCGCCGCAAAGCGGCGGTGTGTAGCCCAAGTCATGTGAAAAAGGGGAAACAAAACAATTTTACATGTATTTTGCCAGACATTTTCACCATACATTGGAAAGTTCAGTTTGAAACTGAACCTATAAAACGTAGTGTCTGGTAGACCTTTAAAAACTGATCTTGCATCAATTTCACCAGCTTCTGGGCCTAATTCAGGATGCTGGTTCTTACTCTTAAAGACCTGAATGGTGGTGACTGGGACATCTGAAACACCACTTCTTCCTATACAAACTTGACGACAGGTTACAATTTACCTCTGAAATTCTGTTGTATAACTAAACCCAAGAGTTTAGGGGAAACAAGATACAGAGCCTTTTCTATGGCAGCACCCTAACTGTATAGTCCTATCCCAAAGGAGGTCAGAGTTTGCCCCATCTCTGTTGGTTTCAGATGAGTGGCAAAAACATTTGTATTCTGTTCTGTTAACAGTTTTTACTATTACTATAGAGACTGACCTTGGGATTTAAAGATGGCTTTTTTTATAAAAAAAGGAAAATTTGTTTTTGTTTTTTTATTTTATTAATCCATATGGTAACCCCATTAGAGTGGTAAGGTGGTTTATGAATATTTAAATAACTATTGATTAAATGTGTTGTGTGACACATTTTACCTTTGGTCAGATGATCAGTGAAGTTATTCTTAGGTATTTTGGATGTCGTTATGGACTTGAATGTTCTCCATGCAGGTGAAACTTGATCAATTAGTGGGCCTGGCAGCAAGGTACATTTTGTAGGTATAAAGGTATGACAGACCAATTTGCAGCCGTTTCACTTTATCAGGTGAAGGGAGATTTCCAACAGCTTTTTGTCAAAGCATAAAGATTACAGCTACTATGCTTGTTAGTTTGATTCTACTTGTGTCTGTGAAAACTACAGCAGGCATCTTCTGGATAAGAAACCCATAATTTCCCTAGAAAGTGGCATCAAAGAGTTGTTTCAAAAGTAATCTAGCATGCTGTCATTATACTCATTATTGTGTGCATTAACCCATAGAACTGGAAAATTGAGAATGAGTCTTGGACTTTTTCTTTCTTCCCTCCCCTCTTCTTGACTTGTCTGGGGAAAATGCTGCTGTTTCAGCACCAGTAGCAGCAAAGTTAGAGACACGATCACTTAAAAGATTTATGCATGAAAGATCATACTGGATGGAGGATTCTGGGAGTTCTAGTAAAAAAGACAACTTTTCCTAGATCTAATCTTTCTGAGGAAACAACAAGGACAATATTTTTCACCTCTTTCATCAGACATTTATTTTGGGAAAACTTTATTGAAGCTAAGTAAATCAATGGAATGAAGAATTAATTCATGAACTAACAGTCAAGATTACCAAGCTGGTACTACAGATGGGATGGTTTTCATAAAAACTAGCATTTCTTTAATGCAAATAATAGCTCTGAAAGATAGTGGGTATTATTTTAATTAAACAGTTTCAGTTCAGTTAACAGAGAAATCAGCAGATGAGTTAATCCGTAAAACTACTGTATATTAGCAAATGCTGATGTGCATGAGTGCTCATCTTAATTTATATACCCAACTTTCTTGTATTTAATTACATTTTGGAAACTTAGGAAAATTTAATCATCTAAAACAACTGTCATCTTTTACCAAAAGACAAAGAAGCTTCCATTTATTTACTATGCAGACGGAATGGCCACTTACCCAGTACCAAAAAAGAGAGACTATGACATTTAAAATGAGAACAAAAGTGGACAAAGGTTTGCCTACTTTTTTTTTTTACATTAATGCGTAAATCTAGAACAGTTCAGTTAACTGAACTGAAACTGTTTAAGTTATCCCAACTTAAATAGATAGGAAATGCAACTCAATATAGTGTTAAAAACTATAACCAGAGGACATGTTGGTTGGACAGCTCAGTCTGCCATTTGGGTGTTAAATGCTGATATACAATGTTATGGCCCATACATCTTCTCATAGTTTTGAAATTTAAATTGCATAGGCCTGAAAATGGAAGATATTTGCTAATAGAGGACTGTACTCTTTAAAGGAGGACACCTTACTTGCAGATCTCACCATTAACTAGCATTTGGCTGTTTAGGATATACTAAACATTGTACTATTTTTTCCCCTCTCTTATTCTTCAACCACAGATTTCATTTGAAAATCTACTGCCTAAATTCATAGGTTGTAAATTCTAATTTGGTTATGCACGATTTCTTCCATCTATTGTTTTTTCTTTGTTGATTGCAATGGGTGTTAGCACAATCATTTTGCCAGCAATCACAGTGCATCATGGGTTTCATGATGATTATGAAAAGGAGAAAAGGGGAATATAAAATGATATGTATTAAACGAACAGTCAGGAAATAAAGAAGTGCAATTATATACAGTATGTATATATTATAAATAGATTTAGAAGGGTCAGTTTCAATTAAAACTACACAAATAGTCAGTGATCCATATTAAATACATAATCCATGCAGTTGTGTAGCCTTAAAGGCACAGTAGACATGGATGTATGTGAAAACAAAGGCCAACTGTAGAAGTACCTCACATAATAAGTATAGAAATGCCTTTTGCCTTCACTTACCAACTATGGCTGGTGAGTTAGGTCAGAGGAAGAAGCACTTTTGTTGTTACATAATAATCTGGAACTTAATCTGGATAGCTACACTGAGGTGTTTGGCTCTGCCTGGTAGAAAGAATTAAAAGATATAATGGACTTCAATATTAGTTATCGATGGAAACAGTAGTGCCATAATAATAATAATAA
>NC_056525.1:213168523-213170657 GCF_019175285.1 Sceloporus undulatus | reverse complement strand
TAATAATAATAATAATAATAATAATAATAATAATAATAATAATAATAATAGGATTTATTTATATGCCACCCAATCACTTGGAATCCGGGCAGCCTACAACACAGAGGGTAATAGACTGTTCCCTGCCCTCAGGCTTACAATCTAAAAAGACACGACACAAAAGGAGAAGGGAATGGTGAAGGGGGAGAAGGGATCAGAGCCAGCATTCTTCTCTCCCTCTGAGGCCTGGACCAAGGCAGATGGACTGGAGGGAGGGCTCTTTTTCTTAATCAAGGCCGGGCTCTATGGTGTTGGGCCTGTCCTTTCACTCCCTCCCAGGCCAGAAGATGACAGTTGGAAGGAGGGAGGGGAGGGCTCTTCCTCTTCAGGCCCGATGGCGTTGGGCCTGTCCTTTCACTCCCACCTCTTAATTTATATTAAATAAATATAAATATATTTATTTATATCCTGCCTCTTCCGCTTTAAGGATTGAGGCGGGTAACAACAGAGTTTATGCAATGTAAAACAATAAAAACAACAAGCCCCACAAGCCCCAGGCCCAACCCTCCCTCCTAATGCATCTGGTCTTTGTTCGAATGTTTCCTTGTTTACACATAGTCATCCCCCAAACTGTTGCCCATCCCAAATAATCTGGATACCTATGGCAGCAACCCCTCTGGGTTGAAAATACTACTTTTCAGTGCCAGGTCGGCACATGGTAAGACATCTGCCATTCAGGACTTGATCCTGGACATGCCAACTTGGCCTGTTCCAACCAGAGACCTGGTTGGATGAGGCTAGTTGTGTGCAGGGGGGGGGGGTCAATCTCTCCCAGTTTTGCCCACTAGGAGCACCAGGTGAGACCTGGGGGACATGGAGGTGGAGTGGCACCAATCTATTGAAATAATATACCCTTGACTAGGCATCCTATCCCTCAGTCTTCAGAGTTTGAGTATGTTTATTTAAACATGGGTAGCTGGGTCATATTAGGGATTCTATTGGTGTTCTGCCTACCATACTGTTGAACAGTCTCCCTTTGTGAGCTATCAAAGGTTGTCGCAGGGCTGGTGTTAGAGTAAAATCTACCTGAAACCTATAGTGGGGCAATAAAGGTAGCAAAAAAAGAAAGAAAGAAAGAAAGAAAGAAAAGGCTTTTCTGTCTAAAACTCTTGCAATTGCACAGAACCATATAGCTGAGTTGTTTTGAGTGGTCAGGGATATCTTACGATCTGGTCCAGAGCAGAATGTAAGCCCTCAACAACTCACTGTGAATAATTTGTCCACCATTTTCCAGATAAAATCACTTGTAAGTTTATTGCACAGGCCCTGGAATGGGCTTGTCGCGTTACGAAAGGGAACAGGATGGGAATGGTAGGCGGCATAGAACGCATCTTACTGCACATGAGAATGCTTCTGCCACCACCGGGAAGTTCCCATTCCATTCAGGATGAATTCCCCAGGGGCCGATTTTTGGAAACTGTTTAGAAGCATTCCTGAAAATCGGCTTCTGGGGAATGCATCCAGAACACAATGGGAACTTCCGGCAGGGGTGGCAGTGTTCTCTTGTGCGGTAAGATGCATTCTATGCTGCTTCCCATTCCCATCCTGCAGTGGATCACTCCACTGGCTGCCCATTAGTTTCCGGGCCCAGTACAAGGTGTTAGTTATTACCTTTAAAGCCCTAAATGGCTTGGGTCCAACCTATTTTCAGGACCACCTCCTTCCATATAATCCTCCCCACACGCTTAGATCCTCAGGGAGGAATTTGTTACAGCCTTATAAAACAAGGCTGACCACAACCTCCCAGAGGACCTTCTCAGTTATCGTGCTCAGATTGTGGAACAACCTCCCGGATGCAATCTGTCATATCACCACCCTAAACAGCTTTTAAAAAGCTATAAAGACGGATCTCTTCCAGCAGGCCTTCCCTGAATAGTTCCCCGGCCACTAGAAGAAATCTAACTGATGAACTTTGACCTCACCTTAGTCACAGTCTATTGTTTATTGTAATAAATTTTAAATACTGTATGTTTTAATTCTTACATTGTTCAATAGTATTTTAAGGGGAGAGGGGGGATTGAGGGTTTTGGATTGTATATTTTTTAATCTTTGTAAGCTGCCCCGATTGCATTTTGTAGAGGGGTGGGATATAAAA
>NC_056525.1:213068441-213168513 GCF_019175285.1 Sceloporus undulatus | reverse complement strand
ATTATTATTATTATTATTATTATTATTATTATTATTATTATTATTATTATGTTACCAGTATGATGATGATACCCACCTCTATTACCCCTTTCCATTGAAATCCAAGAAAGCTGTTCCTAAACCAATGTCTGGCAGCTGTAATGAAATGGATGAAGGGAAACAAATTGAAACTTAATCCAGGCAAAAAAGAGGTGCTCCTGGTCAATCAAAAGACAGATCTGGGAATAGGGATTCAGTCTCTGTTAGATGGGGTTACATTCCCCCTGAAAACTCAGATTTGCAGTTTGGAAGTACTCCTGGATTCAGCAGTGATCCTTGAGGCCTGGGTTTTGTCAGTGACCAGGAGTGCTTTTGCACAGTTAGAGAGAGTGCGCCAACTGTGCCCATTCCTGAAGAAATCAGATATTGTGATGATGGTACATGCCTTGGTTATACAGTCCATCCTCGCCTTACGCAGGGGATCTGTTCCGGATCCCTCCACGTAAGGCGAATTCCGCCTACGCTCGAGCCCCATTGGAAACAATGGGGCTCGTGCGCGGTGGTGCAGCGGCGTGGGCGCGCGCAGGGTGCAACGGGCGCACACGCCCATTCAATTGAATGGGACGCGCCGCCCCTTCCGCCCCGCGCACTCCCCGCGGCTTGAGCGCGTATGCTCAAGGCCGCGTATGGCACGCCCGCGTATGGCGCGGGCGCACTGTATCCCTTTCGGATTACTCTAATACACTCTAAATCAGGCTGCCTTTGAAAAGTACTTAGAAACTTCAGCTGGCCCAAGAAGCTGCAGCCAGGTTGTTAACTGTAGCTGGTTACAGGAAACACACAACTCCCTTGTTCATCAGCTCTACTGGCTGCCTGTTCATTTCTGGGCACAATTCGAAGTGCTGGTTTTCACCTATAAAGCCCTATATGGCTTAGTTCCATATTATTTGAACCTGTTAGAGTGCTAAGATCATCTAGAGAGGCTCTTCGCTCTGTCAGACTACTTACTCAGGCTTGTTTCATAGGAAGAAGGGAGAGGACCTTCTTGGTTGCTGTTCCCAGGCTCTGGAACTCCCTTCCTAGATTGGACAGGATGGTCCTATCCTGACTCTTTTTGGCGGCAGGTAAAAACATTTCTGTCCTGATGAGGATTTGGATTTTAAATGCTGTGCAAATCAGAGTAAGGTGTGTATAGTTTTTAAATACACCTTACTATTTTAATGCATAATTTTTAAACTTTTTAAATTGTTTAATTTTTTTAAAATTTTATATTTATGCTTTTTAATGTTTTTGTATGGTTTTTAAATTGTACTATTTTAAATTTGCTGTTCACTGCCTTGAGTCTCTATATTGGGAGAAAGGCAGGATATAAGTAAATGTCATCATATCATCATCATTATCATCATCATCATTCTGTCATCATTAACCTTCTCCCAGTTTATGTCATAACTGTAAGGCTACATTTGTGTTTGAGGTCAGACTTCATGAAGAGTTGTAGCATTAGAACTGACTCTATTGCCAGAAACATCAACCAATGTGATGGAAGAATATTTAAGGCAGGGTCAAGTTCAGTTTAAAGGATGGATCTGTCTTCCATTATTACAAGGTGAAAGTTCATATTTTGATTTCAGTTACAACTAAGTCTTTTAACTTAAATGTGACATAAGTGTCACCAAGGAGACATATGTGGCCAGATTATCTCACTACTGAAAGTAAAATCTATTTGGATGCATACAGCACTTTTTACCACTTCTCTTAAGCTTCAGGATTGTGACTGAAAAATTATTTCCTCTGCAAAATGAAATACTAAATAGAGAACGATTTTCTTATTATAAATGTCCTTTTGACCAGCATTTTTATAGTCATTTTTGTACTGTCTGTAATAAATGGTTGAGCAGGAAAGTCTCCCCCCCCCCCCAGCACATCTATTTGAACAGTTCCCCCTCCCCCCCGGAAAAAACATTTATATGCAATCTGAAAGTCACTTGTGTAGAATAAAATTGTGTATGTATATGTTGTATAACTCAACAAGATATAAATGGGAAGTTAGTGATTAATGTTTCAAGCATGTGCTTTACAAACAAGGAAAACAAATATCTCAATTACAAATGGTTGTACATATTCTCCATTCCCTCCCATGTGTTTAAGACCTGTATTTCAACACTTTTTCAATAATACCAACATGGTCTCTTTTGTATATCAATGTGGATATATTTAGGAGACGGGAAACTAGTATGCATTAAGAATATTGTTCCTGTTACATTTTATTATTGCGATTTGGATTGATCTATTACAGGAAAAGGATACATCAGATCATCTTAGGTATGGTACACACGGCACTAAAGTACCTTGCAGACGCTGTACTAGGATTAAGGGACCATGCATCAACCACACGGTCCCTAACCTCAGTACGGCACAGCGCCATAACAATGGTGGCACCCCATGTATACGGGCACCGCCATTGTGACATGATGGATGCATAGCATCTGCACATCGCACCACGTCTGTGACATCACAAGTGCGCCATTGGCGCACTCATGACATCTGCCCTGCAGGGCAAAAATAACCCACTTTTCATGGGTACTTTTTCCTCCGCAGGGCAGCTGCGCGGTTTGGCGGCTGTGGCTTTCCTGCGGAGGAAAAAAAGGCGCTGGCAGGCCTCCCATTTTGAGAAGTCTGTACCGCACCCATAATTCCTCATATGAATCTCAGCTTCATAGGGAGCAAATTGAAAAACTCACAATGGTTTGAATGAGATTCCAACAGAACTTCTAGGGATGTACACTCTATTTTTTTTCATATTCTTTGGCATTTATTCACTGCAAGTGATTGGCTCTTTTGGTTTTGAGAAGTGCTTGTTAAAGTTTTCCGATACAAGCTGACACATATGCCATTATTTTGCAAATAATTCTGTTTTTCTCTGCAAATCAACCATTTGTGGATTTTATGCAGTACTAATCCTAAATTACAGCTTTTTCTGTGCAGAAAATAATATTTCTGAAATGTTATTTTACATGCAGAATAATGCATGTTGACTTTTGCACATAAGTCCAAAACTATGAAGACTCATGTCAGTACAGAACTCTTCTCAACAGACTTTGTGACATCCAAAAACATGTTTTTGACCATTCTCTGAAATATTTTAAAATATTCTTTCCATCGCTATGTTACAGAAATCTAAATGAATACCTTCCTTGCCTCTAATCCCTATGGCCTCTTTCCTCCTGCTGCCATTGCCTATTTTAAACAATGCAGTGAATATATTCCCACAATAATGAGTGCTTTTGGACTATCAAGAATTTCATTTAGAATTTCCTTTTGATAAGACCCTACCAGAATCCACAAATTTCTTCACAAATCTGATTAAAAGAGTTGGAGTGTTTTTTTTAAAAGGTAATCAGTTATAGGGGAAAGCAAAACAGACAGTTTCTTCTATACAGACAGAGGACTATGTTTTTTTAAAATCTGCCTTTGAATTCCTGTAGTCAATTATGGTTGTCAGATCTTTTTTATTATTTTCTTCCTATTTTTACATCTTACGTGTCAGGCAGGTACAGCATGCTGGTTAGATTTGCCTGTTCCCTAGCTGTGAAACTGATGATGGCAATCATGTGGGAAGCACACAGTGTGTTCACGCTGCACAAACATCTCCAAGTGTTGCACATAGGCTTTCCCAACAAGTAACAGCATTTGCTGTGCAGGAATTGTAGATCTAAGGCATTAATCATACAGAATCCTGTTTCCAGATTATGAGTTGCCTTACTGTAATGAGGAAAGTGGTCTTTGTTAAATTGCAATGGTTTTATGTGATGGGAAAGCCCTGTTGTGCATAGCTTATTGGTTTTTTAACATTTAAAATCTTTCTGTTTCACAGGCTTATGAAACTTAAGTTCATGTGTTCCAAGACAAAAACAAAATGGCACTTATTGTTGTAGACAAAATGTCAGATTTGATTTAATCCCATTTTCAAAGCCATACTTGGCTAACCATACAGATTATTTCAGCAAAGGGTATAGTCACGCTCTCAGCAAGTAATAGAAGCTTTAGATAAGAACATGTACTTTTACAGTTGCCCATGAGCTATATAAATGTCAAATGCAGCGTGACTTGAATATTATATGCTACCACTTTTATGTAGGAAGTTAAATGAACAACATGTATTTCTGATATTTAGATCAATTCTTTTCTCGACTTTTGTGTGTTCACCATTCATTTAGGGTCATGTTTCCACATAATAGATTTAATGTGTTTTTAGTTATTTCAGAGCAAAGGAAATGACTATACAAATTTTGGGAATGTTATGCTATCTAGAAAGCATAGACTGACATGAAAAAAGTGGGGATACGTGCAAAGAAATAATGTAAGCAGCCTTTAGGTAAAGAAGAAACAAAGACCAGAAATCATGTCTCTGTTAGTTTTGATTCATTTTTGAACTCAAATTCACAGTTAAGTTTTCAAAGTCTGCTTTTAAATATTAGCTCCTATTCCCCTCTATTTCCTGTTTATGAAGTGCTTGAGTTGATATCTGGTATCTACATTCCAGAGTAGAACTTTAACAGTGTAATCCCAATTATACATGTTTACTTAAATTGTGTTCAAAACAACTCAATATTAGCTTCAGTGTATACAGGACTGCAATGACAGACTACTTACCTAAGAGTAATTACTATAGGAATCAAGAACACTTACTTCCAAATAGATATGAATAAGGGCACATCTACACCACACAAATAATGCAATTTGACATCACTTTATCTGCCATGGCTCCATCCTACAGAATCCTGAGTGATCATTTTGTGAGGCACCAGCACTCTTTGGCAGAGAAAGCTAAAGGCCTTATAAAACTACAAATCCCAGGATTCCATAGGATGGAGTTAAGGCACTTAGAGTAGTGTCAAATTCTATTATTTCTATAGTGCAGATGCACTCTATGATGGTGTTTTAAGTATTGAAAACAAGCCAGGAAACGTACAGCTGAATTAGCTCACTTTTGTCCCTGATGACTTCTTATTCTTTATTTCTCTTCTGAAGATGATCACTAGCCATGGAGAGGATGAAGAAAAAATGAAGAGGTTGAGCTGGTACATTTATTCCCACTCACACTCTTTCTGTCTAGAAGTTCCATACAAGAAGAATACTACCTATGGGTCACATTTAGGCATCATTTTGTTGCTAACTCCCATCAAGTTGACTACAACATATGGTGACCCTATGAGTGAGAGACGTCCAAGTAATCCTATCATGAAAAATCCTGCTCAGGCTTTGCAGATTCATGGATGTGGCTTCCTTCATTGGGTCTATCCATTTGGAACACAGTCTTCCTTTTTTCCTACTACACTTTACCTTATCAAACATTATTGTCTTTCTAGTGAGTCCTGTCTATTCATAATATGTCCAAAGTATGGCACCCTCAGTTTAGTCATTTTGGTTTCTAGGGAGAGTCCAGGCCTAATTTGCTTTAGGACCCATTTATTTGTCTTTCTAGCAGTCCATAGTATCCACATACTTATTCTCCAGCACCACAATTCAAATGAGTTGTTTTTCTTCCTTTAAGCATTCTTCATTATCTAGCTTTCAGAAACATCCATAGAAATGGGAAATACCACAGCATGGGCAATCCTAACTTTAGTATTCAATGATATTCTACTGGTGTCTAAAAGAATAAAGGCACCTGAAAGGAAGATATCTACCAACAATCAATATAGTTCTATTTTAGTACTTTCTATAGTACCTTATAACAGGTATCCACCTGGGTTCCAGTATCACCCCCATGGATAACAAAATTCATGGATGCCCAAATCCCATTATATATAATGACATAGTAAGATGGTGTTCCTTATATAAAATGACAAAATCAAGGTTTGTATTTTTGAATATTTAAAAAAAAATATTTTCAAACTATGGATGCTTGAATCCATGGATAAATAAATCCATGGATGTGGAGGGCTGACTGTATTTTTTGTTCTCTTCATATTTATCAAATGCTTGGCTGTACTGCACTATCACTCTCTGCTCTATGCAAGGTCTCAGGCATTTAATTATGGAGCACTACAAACAATATCTGCAAGATATTCAGTTGATCAACTGCATCCTAAACATCCTCTTGTCCTTGAGCACCAGAGAAGGTTTTGGCTGTATTTGTAGTAAATGCTTCTCCTCCTCCTCCTTTTTTATTTTTATATCAAGGGCTTATCATTAACCACTATATTGGTGCACCATTCAAATTTGTTAAATTATTTTGATCATAAGGATATGAAGTAATGATTAATGTTATTCAGTCAAAACAATGTAGGACTTGACACAGTCCTAGTTTAAATAAAGTGACAACTCAGTGATACTTCCCCAATGATAAAATCAGTATTTCAGTGACTTCACTCACTGACATGTGTTTTGTGAAAAGTAAATCCTATCAAGCACAATAGAGCCTATTTCTGATTAGGACAGTGACCTGAAAGTCAATCCACACACGATGATCAATATTCTACATGGCTGAGTGTAGTGTAAGAATTCTGCATGTGGAATTCTGGTTCAGCTGCCCTATCACCACCCCAGGACTCACCACTGAGCTTTGATAGCCTATCCCCCATGGCCATTCCATTGCTGGTGGAGAGTGGACTGAAGCAATTAAGTATCTGGCAATGTTTCCATAGACAAATGCAGAATGAAGACATCTACCACTGCATTCTCTGGAGTCCTCAAAGTTAATAACATCATTATGTGAACATGGCAGACATTTCTCCAATCCTCTTCATTCTCCACCAACAATGGAATGGCCATGACAAGGGCTATTACAGTGCAACAATCAGTCCTGTAGGCAGGAGTTTTGGTTATTGCAGAGGGTTGAAAAGAATGCCAGCCTCCACAATGATGAAAAAGAAAAACATATACAGGTGTATGGGACATACATCTGCGTATATTACTGATATGATCCATGTTAAATATTATGACATTCCAGTACTTAAAGAATGGTTATTGGAATGCTGATGATAAACCTTCCTCTTTGGACTATACCATTTTCACAAGCTGGGAGCTTAAGTACCCAGAAGATGACAAGAGGGAGCTCAGAAGAGATGCGTGTTAGTGGACAAATGACACAAAATCCTCAAAAACTCAGTCTAAAGAGATAAGAGTGGAGAAGTAGACATCCAAAAATCTGGAGGACCATTGGTTAAGAACTGTCCACACAGAGGGTTGTTCTTTGACAGCCCTTCAAATAAAGGTAGGTAACATCACAGCTGCTAGGTAACATCACAGCTGCTAGGTGAAAACAACATGAAGAGGAGGTAGCTAGAATATATTGTGACATCTTGTGGACTTCAGTCTGTTCTTCCTGTATCTCTTGCATCCTAATTATTAATCAGCCGCATGATTCTTATCTTTTTCTACTCTGCTCTTTCCTTTGGGGCAGGCACTCTAACATAGCTTCTTGGCTTCTGCTCTTTTTGTGAGATTGAAAAGAAAAACAATTTCTCTACCTCAGCCATCAATTAATTATCTTTGCCATATTTTAAGTTCCCTGCAGATGTCCCCGCTGATCTTTTGCTCTTGATATAATAGGAGAAAATCATATTACTTATCTGGAAAGGTTGTACAATTTTTGTTATACTGACTATCTTTTCATAATTGCTCTGGCCTTTGTCAAATTCGTTGTATAATAAAGTAATCTAAGAGTCTGACATTGCTTACTTATATACTTCTTTATATACAGCACATTGAGTTACCTCTGAAATGTTTTCATTTTCCCAATAAGCTTTTCACCAGTTGATTTATCAACTTATTTTTACTCAAATGTTTCTCATGATCTTCAATCATTGTTTCTGCTAGAATCTAGGGGCAAAGAGAAAATAGTTTCTGAAATAAAATATAATAAATTAAAGCAGAGGGAGCAAGAAGATATACTTTGTTTAAGTGAGACCAAAGTCAAATTTTATTTATTGCCTAATTCCCTTTGGTACCTACTGTACAGGGAAGTGACTGCATACTGCGTCAATGAATGTGTTGATCAATTGATTCCACAGAATAAATATGACTGTTTAGTTCAAGCTAACTCATATCGTTTTAATCAAACTATGGGATCAGGACCTTGTTTCTTCCTAACTGCATTAATCTACTCATTTCAAAGAACTGAAATTCCTCATATCTCCTATGTTGCTCTACGAGGGCAGTCACTTCAGTACAAGGGCCAGACTGATCATACATGGTCAACTACCAAGTTTTTCATTTAAACTGGCTCTGTAAGTTTTTTATGCACTATCTAGGTTTCAAGATAAGACTGCTGTTGTGTAATGTGGTGAATTTAATAGGCAGGCGTAAAAAATGAAATGAGGTTTTAATTAGCAAGGTAAAAATGTAGTTTTATTTACATATGGATATTTTTTTTCATTTATTCTTATAGTTCAGGAAGCAAATCATCTTCAGCTTCAACATCACATGAAGAAAAATCTTCCTTTCCTCTTGAGTCCTCAATGGCCATCTACAAAACTTTTTTTGCAAAGGAAAGAAGCACTTATAAAAATGTTTCATGTACATAATCGCTTTTATTTTGAGCAACTGGCAAACCTAATTTATTCATCTATTATTTCTTGCCTAATTAGAGCAATGAACTAAACAAATTAAATGAAAACACAAATGAAACAATACAAAAATATAGAATCAAGATACCTAGGGGCTGGAGCGGCCTCTGGTAGGATAAGCTAAGGATGGGATAAGCGTGACATCACCTGAAAATGTTATTGTGATTGCATGATAAGAACGGGCTAAAAACAGGATAATGATGATGTCATCTGAAAATCTCTGCAATGAAAGATCTCATGCCACATTGTGTATGAGCTGAGCTTTCTGAGCCATCCTCAAAGGACCCCATGGACAGTATATTACAGCCCACAGCACTAATTTTAGGATGTACAAGGACATGGCAAAAAGAAAGAAAGAAAAGATCAGAAAAGATCATGTTAATGTCCATGTTTTTGATAGGATGAGGTTGTGAGGATGTTTGTAGGAGTTCTCTACTCCCAGTGCAAAACCTTAGCTTTGGGAAGCCTTCACATCAGAAAAATAGTGATTTTGAAGGGAGCTCCATGGGTGGTTGGAACTGGAGTCTACTGGAACCATCTGCCTTTCTTCCTGTATCCCTGCCTCATTGCCAATTCCCTTACTGTTGCTGTCAAATAGAAAGGTGTGGAGGGGCCCTTTCCTAAAGCTAGATATCACAGGCAATTTCCCAAGGCACCCCAGTGTCTGGCCTTTGAGAACTGATGGGCCCTTTATGGGCCTTCTCCAGAGATGTGGAGACAAGAACTTGCTGGGAAGTGGGAGAGTGGGTCTGTTTAGCACTCCTGACACTCTGTCATTTGAAATAGTTGTATCAGTATGCCTGATGGCTAGACTGTTAACAACTTTCCCTCCACATACAGTTCAGAGAACCACCCTCCTTCTATTTTCAGTAACCATAGGTGTTAGCGAGAAGTCATTTGTAGACAGAACAGCCACCACTCACAAGCACTGAAATAAACTTAACAATGCAAGCCCTTACATTCTGTTGATTTAGTTACAAATTTAAACATACAGTATCTGCCCCCTCCAGCCATATTTGCCTAGTCCTCCTGTCCCCTGCTAATTTTCAGCCTTGGCTCAGTTTTCCTTTTCCCCTGGGAAAGTTTTGATCTTCCCTGGACATCTACAAGTTCCAGTAAAGAGAAAAAGGTAAAGGTTTTCCCTTGACATGAATATCTAGACATAACCAATTGTAGGAGCCATCTCCATTACTAAGCTGAAGATCCAGCATTATCAAACATGACTCCAGTAGTCATGTGGCCAGCTGTTACCTTCCCAGTGAAGTGGCACCTATTTATCTACTTGCATTTGCATGCTTTTGAATTGCTAGGCTGGCAGAAGGTGGGACTAGTGACAGGAGCTCACTCCATCAGGCAGCACCTTGGGCCTTGAACTGCCAACCTTCCAACCTTACAATTATCAGAACTAGTGTCTTAACCACTAAGCCACCATGTTCCATTTCTGCACCACTTTTGTGTCTAAATCATCATGACACCTCCCATCATTCCCAAACAACAAAAAATATTCCCCAAGTATTACATTAACCAATATGACAAATTAATACATACACACAGCTTATGACATATTTGATTAAAATTTGGTCCTGTAAATGCAAAATTGGGTGCTTCATTTGATAAAATAATAATAGCAAGTACATTTCTATACCACTTTCCAATGTACTATGTGGTTTACAAAGTGTAAGCTAACTGCCCCCAACAAGATGGGTACTCATTTTAGTGACCTTGGAAGGATGTCAGGCATTTGACCTGGAGCCCCTGGCTTATATTGAACTCACAACCTTGTGGTTTGTGAGTGAGTGGCTGCAGTACTGGCATTTAACTATTGTGCCACCAGGGCTCAATAATGCTTAGCAAAGCAAGAAAGTCCACCCCAAAGATATATGTGTGAATAGTGAATAACCACATACAATGTAACAGCTGATAAATTTTGGTAAACCAGGCCAAAGTTTGCATTCAGCATTTGGACAATGTCACATTGTTTCTAATGTTTTGGTTCACAATAGCTCATTCTTGATAAATTACAGCAGGATAAAAGCTCTGTAGTGCTCATCTGCCTGAATTATGTCAGTTACCATCCATTGTGCACAAGCACAAAATAAAGTAAACACCATTTTCATGGTAGAGTCAGTAAATTGTGAAATGTGCTATAGCTGTCCAGCACAGATGCTTATCTGAGATCAGGAGATCATCGACTAAAATGCTGCATTCATCTCAGTCAGAGCCATAACTTAGTGGTGTGTTAGATTACAAGGTGCAGCATTCAGTTTAGGGTGTTAAAATTCTGTATTCCTTTGGCTGAATAGATCCAGTCTAAAGTTATTATAGAAACAGAATGCAATTTACAATGATGATTTTAAGAGAATCTTATAACAGCCTCTTTACCCCTTGATTGACTCTTTGTGTATGCTGAATTGCATTTTTTTTTAAAAAAAAAATAGAGCTCAGTAAAGATATCAAAAAGTTTCATCTGGAATGCATTTCTTTCACTATTGGTTACATGAACTGACAGTTGTATTGATCTTTCTGTATGATGATTTCTAGATAGAACTTCTATTTTTAAATACTTGCCAACTTATCTTTCATCTTCCTTAAGGCACTTCAGCTGAAGATACTGCTGCTTTGTTTTATACATTTCTAGGATTTAAATTTAGCTGGCAAACTGGTAGACAATAGATTCTTTAAAATTATAGGCAGGAATTTCAGTGTTGTGGTTATGGATCCATACCCTCATGTTACAGATCTGTAACTAATCCACATGCATGAACACTATGTAGTCATCATCATGGCACTATTGCCACAATTGTGAATGCCCTCCTAAACCTACTTTACCAAGTAGCTGCCAGATTGGGTTAAGGAGGTCTGTATATATGGTGGCTATCTCCACCCTGCTCCTGTCAACCAGTGAGGCTGAGATGATCAGAAGCATAACCCCTTTTGCAAGTCCACATTTCAGCCTTGTTGGCTGCAGGAAGGGGTGGTAATGTCATCCTCCTTGTACTCTGTCTGATCCTGTAGTTGCATAGTAAAGTGAGTTTGAATGGGGTGGCCAGGAGATGGTAGTAACAAATAGGTAACTAAGTAGCAATGTAGAATTCTGACCATAGTATGTCAACCAATTAACAACAATCAGTGTTGTTCAGTGGTCAGATGCTGGACTGAGTTTTGGCCATTTAAGTCTCTGCTAAGAAACAGGCTGTGTAATTTTGGGCTAGTAACTTTCTCACACAATCTAACCTACTTCACAGGGTTGTGATGATTAAATGCACAAGGCAAAAGCCATGTCTACCTCTTTGGGCTCATTGGAAATGGGCAGAAATGTGAATAATAAAAGAATTCTGAGGGAGAGGAATATTTTAGGAGCATCAGTGAAACAGTATGAACTCATAAAACTGTTTGTTTTTGATGTGAAATAAAAATGGTATGCAGTGGTAGAGCATGCAGTGAAACACTTGTTTCATAAAACCAACAACCAAGCATCCTCCTTGTTTAACTATGGATTTTCACTTCAGATCCATCCCTTAGTCTCTGTGATGTAGCTGTGACAGGCATCATATGATGTCACTAAAATCAGGAGTAAATTTCTATTTGAGGAAAAATCATTAAAATGGACTTTGTGGACATGTGAAACAAACTACTTGATTCTGTGAATTACTGTGTCAGCACAGCTGCTCACTTTGTCATATTTTAAAACTAACTGGTAGACTGGCTATTGTATTTACTGCTTACAACCTAACATTGAGATAGATATGCTCAAGTCCTTTGACATGAATCCATAGCTTTTCTAACTATGAATATCATGTTTTGTTCCATTTGCAATGCTCTTTCAAGTTAACATGCTTAATAGGACATTTGCCTTGCACTGATACAACAATTCTGACCAGGAGATCTGGTGTTTACTCACAGTGCCAGTGAATGTAATGGCTTTTCCACTTCCCTCAGGTTTTTTTTTAACCTGTGGACTTCCTTTTATTTACAGTGTCTCAGATCTAGACCAACTGTCTGCAAATGGTGGGGACCCATCCATTTGCTGAAGTCACATTTAGCAGGAAATCTGACAGGCAGAAGTGAAGGAAGACAATTTTTACTGATTTTCTTTTTCTCCAGTGCACCTTCCTATGCTGTCCTGGAGAGTCTTCTAGTCCTTGGGAGAAGATGTGGGGTGGGGGCATAGACAGAAGTAGAGAGGAGTAGGTATTCATGAAAATCACTGTATCTCCTACCCATGAGTGCATCAAGATCACAGACTTCCAGTATACATAATTCTGGATCCATCCCATGAGCTTACTCTCAGGTTAAAAGCCATACCTGGGGTTATTTCAACTTTTTAAAAAATGTTCTTCTAGTATGAGGTATAAAACAGGATTTCCACATATAAGACAGTATCTTTTACATGGAAAAAGAGATCTTTAGAGGAGGCTAAGAATCATTTGGCTTTTTAGGTGTTTTGGGTAATAATTTCCATAATCTCTTATGATTGGTAATTATGTCTTTGGCTTTTGGGATCTGGAAGGTTAAAAGTTCCTACAAATGAGGAACTATTCAAGAAATACACCATAAGGCATATATAGAGCTCTAAATTTTGGACATTAGTCAAAGGCCATTGTTAGTCCCAATTGAAGTAGATCCAGTGAATCCATGGAATTTTAGTAAATTAGCATTTATAAAATCTCCACTGAATCCATTTGTCTGGAATAGCTGAAATCATAATTGGCTTCAAGCAACTTTCTATATTGCTGTTTATACCTGACCATACGATGACCTCAGGTATAAGGTGAGAGTAGGTTTGGGGGCCAAAATTATGAATTTTGATATAGCCCATGTAGAAGTCAAGGGTACAGCACCACAGTGGAGGGATTAGGTTTATTAGTGAGACACCTCCAAGGTAACCTGTCATCAACAGCCCTGCTCAAATCCTGCAAACTCAAGGCTGTGCTTTCTTGATTGAGTCTGTCCACTTGTAATCTCAGCTTCCTCTTGTCCTATTACCACCCACTTTACTAGGTATTATCATCTTTTCTAATGAGCAAGGTGTCTCATGGTATGGTCAAAGTAAGATCATTTGATTTGCTCACTTGATTTGTTTTAGGATGCATTTATTGGCATATAATACACATTAAAACAATGAAACCAATTCAGATATCTCAGAAAAACAAATACATAGGAACAATTTAATATGTTCTTTCATATATGTCCTAGAAAGTAAGTATCATGTAAATAACTTACAACACTTTATTGTAGGTTTATGGAGTTCTATTCCAGCATGTTCTATTTCTCCTCCAATTCATTAAATGAAGAAGTGCTGCATGCTTCATTTCATCACTGAGGAATGGCTTAACAAAAGAGTTTCTTCCCCAAGGAGTATGATTATTTTGAGACTTCTGATACCTAGGAGCATCAACTCATCCATCATCCTAAAACAACCAGTCGGTAGTATTTTTGCTTAAAATAACTCTCACTTTATTAGGCACCAGCCTCTGCTCAGAAATATGGCTTTATGCCCTACAGATATTTAGTAGTTCAACCGCAACTGATTGGGCTTACAAATAGGAGTTTTAAATATGTTATGATTTTGTTTGAAGATCATAAGCAGTAGGGAATGGATTTAATTGGATTGTGAATTGATGGGGGTTAGCTGGTATCTGAGATGTAATAAAAACAGTTTAAAGCACCTAAAACAAGATGAATTCATTTGTCTTTCGAAATATCACTGCAATCACACAGGACAATTCCCTGCGGTGGCAACAGTGAAAGCTTTATTTTTAATTGGAAGTGAGTAGTGCTTTTAGTATGGTAAAGTCAGACACTTCAAGACCTGAATGATGTCATGCAAGAGAAAGGTTAAATTGGCTGTGCTTTTGTGTCCTAACTAGAAGCAATGGAATTTTCCACTCACCATTTGACTTCTCTTCACAAAAAAATATCTCTAATGCACAGAATAAGTCCTAACTTTATTTTATGACATAAGTCTCACTGTCTCCACAACTTTATTCAATTGCATTAATTTCATTTAAATTTGTAAATCTCCAAAAACTTCAACCCCTCCTCTCCCTTTCACCATCACAACAATATTGCAAGAAAGGTTAGGCTGACAGCCAATAGCTGGCCCAGGATCAGCCTTATGGCTAAGTCAGAATTTAAAGCTGGGTTGCCTGGCCTTAATCCATTACATTATAATACACTGGATCATCCTAAATTATTTCATATGAGGTAAATTATTCCTCAGTGAATTAGTGTAGCTTCTGAAGCTATTACGTTCCGACAGTGTTTCAGAGGTTTAAAAAGCTCATAGTACAGTGGTACCCCGGGTTACGAAAATAATTCGTTCCGCCGCCGCGTTCGTAACCCGAAATCCTTCGTAAGCCGAAAAAGCCATAGGCGCTAATGGGGAAAAGCCGCGATTTCGTGCGAAATAGCTCCGAAAAGCACCAAAAAATTTTTCGTAACCCGAAATAACCTTCGTAACCCGGAACAGTTTTTTCCTATTGATTTTTTCGTAACCCGGAAATTTCGTAAGGCGGTGCTTTCGTATCCCGGGGTACCACTGTACTGGTAAATTTGTAGTTGTTGTATGCCTTCAAACTGTCTCCAACTTATGACAACCCTAAGGCAAACCTATCATGGGCTTTCTTGGAAAGATTTGTTTAGAGGGAGTTTGTCTTTGCCTTCCTCTGAGGCTGAGAGATTGTGACTTATCTGAGATCACCCACTGGGTTTCCATAGCTAAATGGAGATTTGAACCCTGTTTTCCAGAGTCATGACCAGAAGGCAGTTCAGGGAATATGGATCCAGCCTGTGTTAGATGGGGTCACACTCCCCCTGAAGACACAGGTTCGCAGTTTGGGGGATACTCTTGGACTCAGCTTTGAACCTGGAGGCCCAGGTCTCTGCTGTGATCAGGAGTGCTTTCGCACATTTAAAACGTATGCACCAGCTGCACTCATTCCTTGAAACACCAGATCTGGCCATGGTGGTACATGCATTGGTTACATCCCATTTGGGACTACTATAACAGGCTCTACACAGGGCTGGCTTTGAAGATTGTTCAAAATTCAGCTGGGTTAAAGAGCTGCTGCCAGGCTGCTAACAGGGGCAGATTACAGAAACCACACAACACCCCTGCTGAAACAGCTTCATTGGCTGTCAGTTTGTTTCCAGGAACATTTCAAGGTGCTGTTATTCCCTATAAAGCCATACATGGCTCACGTCCACACTATTTGACAGATTGTATCTCCTTGTATGAACTGGCTTAGACTCTGAGATCCTCTGGAGAGGCCCTTCTCTCCATCCCAACACCATCAGGAACATGGTTGGTGGGAACGTGAGAGAGGGCCTTCTTGGTGGCTGCCCCTAGACTCTGGAACTCCCTACCCATGGAGATCAGAATGGCTCCCTCCATGATGGCCTTCCGTTGGCAGGTTAAGATCTACCTGTTCACACAGGCTTTTAAGGAATTTAAGGACAGACTGGGATGTTGTACAATTTCAAAAAATATTGATACAGTATGTACACACACACACACACACACACACACAGAGTTTTATCTTTTTAAAATGTGTTTTATTCTTTTAATAACTCTCTGTTTTAATATTGTAATAATGTAATTCCTTTTTAATGTACTTTTTCTATGTTTTAACTGTACATTTTTTAATGTTGTGAAGCCTCTCTGAGTCCCAGTTCTGGGAAAAGAGTGGGATACAAATAAATTAATAATAATAATAATAATAATAATAATAATAATAATAATGGTAAGTGCTCAAACCACTACACCATACTGGGCCTGACAGGTAAATAGCTCAGTACAATTACTTAGACTCAGCATGCATAGCAAATAAAATGTTTCTCTCCCAACCAAAATACATTAACCAAGTAAAATGTATTTTTCATATTATACAAGTACAGTCTAGGAAATATGATCTACTTAAATCCATTTGACCATTTACTGACTTGCAAAGCTTGACCATTTACTGACTTGCAAAGTATCTCAAGATATTTTGTGCAAGGAACTAATGGTTTGACAAAATTATAAAATATTGCATCTGCTGGTAAGGGACAAGGTTCTTTTCGGACCAGCTTTGAGAAGATGGGCAATAGTTGTTGCAAATGTATTCACTGATCCAGGCTAAGTTGATTAGGATATCCTGAACTAAGTATAAATGGTTTACCCTAATTTTTGGATAGGTTTCTGGGAAAGCAAATATAGCTGAATGTCTTGGGTGGAATAGCATTTGCAGACTGGTATCCTGATGCTATCTTATTCATGTACAATTTCCTCTATGGAAGCAGTTGGCCATTTTTGTCCAAGTGCAATATCAAGATTCAGTTCAAGGCCATGGAAGTGGAGTTTTACTTGTGGTATTGTTGCACATATAGTTATATAGATGTGGTTCTTTATGGATGAACGTCTGTCTGCCCTGCTAAAATTAGCTGTAGCACTCTTTTGATTAAATTATTCATTCATTTCTCAGTCATGTGTACATTATGCACCAATACTATTCAAACCAATTGACTGGATAGCACAATCAGTGCATAGCTCCACATGTGGCATCTCTGCTATGCAATCCCAAGGTAGGATCTCTGGTATTGAATAGTAAGGGCTGCATATTATAAGCTTGGTGGGAATCTGAATTCTTACTTCCATTAGTCTTGGGTCTATAAACAGAACAAGGTGATTTTCATCATGATCACTTTGGGCCAAGGAAGCCTTCTATACCCTATGTCATCCTTGTGCATCCACCTGCAAAAATGGAACCGGCATTGAATGGATACCCTCAACTTCCCCTGGGCCCCAGGTGGCCATTGCTAGTGAGTTGGATTGCAGGATTGTAAATTATAAATAAACAGCATGTAGTGGGAACTGAGTAATGACAGTCATTACCCTGTGCTGGCTTTTGAAAAATACATGTTCATGCACAACTAAAGCAGTAAGAGCTTCTATGCATTATTTTTGCAGGTAAACAAAGTGATGCAGGCAAACAAAGACTTTTACAATGTATGCAGTAAAAAATGCCAGATGTCCAAGCTGGTTTCAAGAAAGGAAGATGCACTAAGGATCATATTACAAAGATGCATTGAACAATGTAGATTACCAAGGAATTTCAGAGGAAAATTAGCCTGTGCTTTATAGATTATAGCAAAACCTTTGATTGTATAGATCATGAAAAACTATGGATCATTCATTTTAAAAATTGGTTTGCCACAAGATTTTGTCTTGATGTACCTGTACTCAGAACAAGAGGACAGAATACAGAGAAACAGAAGAATTTCCAATTGGCAAAGTGGTCAGGCAAGGCTGTGTTTCATTACCCTATCTGTTTAATTTGTATGTTTGAAAGCAGGATTATACTCAGAGGAAGAAGGTGTGAAAATTGGAGGAAGGGACATCAACAATTTAAGACATGTAGATGCCATCATACTACTGATAAAACATAGCAAAGACTTGAAACAATTACTGAAAAAAGTCAAGGAAGAAAGTTCAAAGGCAGGTTTACAGTTGAATATTTACAAAACAAAAATAATTACCATATATTATATACATAACTTTAAAGTAGATGATGAAGTCATTGAAATCATTCATGATTTTCCATACCTTGTCTCAGTCATTAATCAGAAGGGAAACTGTGGTCAAGAAATCAGGCCATGGAAGGGCAACTATGAAGGCACTGGGCAAGATCCTGAACTTTAAAGATATATCATTGAATACTAAATTTAGGATTGTCCATGACATTGTTTTCCTCATTTTTATGGATGGTTTTGAAAGGTGGACAGTGAAGAAAGCTGATAGGAAGATAATCAACATTTCAAATGTGGATGAGAGTTTGTTATTTTGATAATAATTGAATTGGTGCATTTTGTTTCACCATGGGTGTGTCCATCATCTTTCTACTTGCCAAGTAGCTGTTAAATACAAGAAGCAGTCAGGAGATGTGGCAACTCTAATTCAGCACCATGGATGAAATCCTCACCTATCCCTAGTATTCCTTGTTAAATAACACAAAGTTTTAAAACAAAAATCCATAACCTTTTCCTTGTTGCATTCTTTAATTTCTTTCCCATTTTTTCTTGGGACTGGGACAAGGGATTGATTCTACGAATCATCATTTAGATGAATAAAATGTCCCCAAAACTACTGAAGCAGAGCTAGGTGAAAATAATTGTCTCAAGAAGATAATATGCAAATGACAAGACATTTACTGAACCAACTGATTAGGAAATTGCAATCAGTATTGTCATCATCTACTTGAAATAATTAGCCCAGTATGATATCATACAGCTATTGATTAAAGACATTTACTTAATATACTTGAAATTGTAACATGAGATTACAGGATTCTGACAGCTTTTTTAATGGCACAATATGCTCTTCATGGGACATCTAAAACTCTAATCTCTCTTATTTCAAATTAGTATTAATATCCTCATTAGTGAGATGTATGATGCTTTTTAGGACAAATAATTTCAGATATTGTTTCCTCATGTATCAGGGAAGAGACTGTGGTCTAAAAAGACATAATGTGGTAATTTTCCTGGAGTTAGGAAAATGTACTTTTTATAACATAAGAACCATGTTAAATCACACCAACAGGCCTATGCAGTCCAACATTCTGTTCATACACTGGACACGTCACTTGCCTATGAGAAACTAGTAAACAGGACACAATAATGACTGTTCCTTCCATCTCCTATTTCCCAGTTCACTGACACAATCATATGGCAGTGAATCCAAATGCACGAAATGTACGAAAAGTATTTTCTTTTCTCTGCTCTGAATCTCTCATCATTGGGTCATGGATAATCTCAGGTTCTAATATAATAAGGGAGGCAGTTTTCCCTGTCCATTTTTCCCCACATCATGCATTATTTAAATAACTCTCATCTTTCTTCCTTATCCACCCTTTTGCTTAAGCTACATAGGGCCAGGTGCTGTTACTTTTTCTCATAGAGAAGTTGTTCTAGTCTCTTGATCATTTTGGTCATTTTTGAAATGTTAAGGTCACCCTGAACTGCAGTTGTTACTCCTTCAAAAAGAGTAAGGTAATTATTGGCTAATATGGGGTGAAGCAATCTGTGGGAGCCTTCCACGTTGACCTTTTTCTTGTTCTTGGGATGATACCATTACAATCTGGGGAGTGTATCACCTACCTGATTCCCCTGCTAATTGGCTTTATTTATTTTTATATTGTCACAGCGTTGGCAGTTAGACCAGGATAAAGATGGAAAAGACTTCAGTAATGTGAACCAGGTGTGCCAGTGCGATACTGCACTTGGATGCCAAGGCCAATTCCCTTGGGCAATGATTCTTAATATATTGTCATTGTATTGCTATAATATTCTGTCTAATAAGGTCATGGTCTAATTCATTCTCTACTGATGTTCACCTGTCTGCCTCTTTCAATGGGGAACAGGCTCAAAATGGTTTCCATTCAAAGATTAGGAGAAAATATCACTGCCTTCCTGATACACCATGAACTCACTGTATTGGTGAGCTAGCCATCCATGGACTGGAGTTCCCACAGATCACCTCACCCCATATTATCTAATAGTGGTGCATGCCCATAGCACACTCACATGGCTGCACACACATCACCACCCACTGACTGATATAGGCTTGAGTTCCCACTTTTTTCCCCATTCATGGAGGGGGGGGCAAGTCCCCCTGGAAAGCAAGGGCCCACAGTATACAAACAATGAAATATTCCAAATTTCATTGAAAATTTAAAATGGCAAACATTATCTTAGTTGAAAAAATGGGGGGGGGGAATTCATTCCAAAGAGTGTCCTTGAGAGTAGAAAAGGCAAGCATTGCATTATATTGTCTAAGGTTAATTGATAACATTAAACAGACTATTAGTATTAACTGTACAATAAACACAGTATTTTCTTTTTTTATGATTTATTCAATACTAATTTAGAATGTACTATCTGTTCTATTTATAAGCCCTTTCATGATGAGAAGGAAAAAAAGTTCCCAGCCTGCTTCAAACATCAAAATGGCCTTAACTGGTTTTTCGTGCATCCTTCTCTTCTTTTAAAATCTGAGGACTTTAATGAGTTATGCATGTCAAGATTGGCTTTGCAGACACAAAATAAGGTAGAAAAGTCATTATTTTATACAGTAGCTGCTGATTTATCTGGGATGTCACTTGTTGCATCATGTACTGTGTTTTTTAATACCTGAAACTGTACTGAAAGCAGTTCTGAGCATTAGACATTTCTTTGTGGAAAGGAGGAATGTGGGCTGAGCATCATCAGTATAAACTGAATGTTGACTCTTTGGGGCTGAGAGGAACAGAAAACAGTGGAAGGGGAAATGGGAATGAAGTGTTCTTTTTGCTCCCTTTCAGCTTAATGACTTGAGTGTTCCATACTGTAATATGAATTTATGAATATGAAGTCCTGTTTATATCTCTCTTACGATGGAATTTTGCTCAAGACTTAACTCACATTTTGTTAAAGTAAATTATTGTACAATGCTATACATTTTTTAAAAAATTTATAGCCCAAAAAGCTCACAAAAAACTATGGATGCCGGCCATGAAAGCCTTCGACTCCACATTTTCTATGTGACTTTGCTAAGGAAAGAACATTGGACCTCAGTATGGCAATCCATAACACGGATCAGGAGATTTAACCTGTTTAAAGACATTTATGGCTTTAAATGGGTTCCTATTACAATTTATGGGTTTGGGAAGTACTGTATGACTAAGTGCAATTTCACTTTGCACTGTTTACACTGATACAAGTCTATACCAATACTGAATGCATTTAGAAGAAGGTGAGATAAAAGGAAATTAGTTACATAAAATATTACCAGAAAGCAGTGCATGGGTTTATAATAACCTTCAAGAAAGAGGAAGTATGCTGAATTCAAGATGTAGCTTTTGTATATGATACTCCCTTTTTAAAGAATAGATTACAACTTTATTTTCAGTTATGCAGTACTTATAAAATCCATATCTATGTTTGTGCTTTTTTGCCTTTTGACTTGTACAACAAATTACAACAGATAACCACACATCCGATGCAGTTCTTTTTTTATTCTTTTCTCTTTTTTTGGCACAATGCTCATGCATCAGTAAAATATGCTTCATTGGTTTGATGCTTTAAAAAATATTTGTCAATTTAAAAGCTTGGTAACATCTAACATTTTTAATGTGAATCTTGTCACACTGGTGCTTCAAATGTATAATGTGATAACAAAAATATTTTCATATTGTGGTTATTATCCCATACATTTTCTGTTCTAAAGCTTCTAAATCTTTTTTTTTAAATGAGAATTTGCCAGCAAGAAGAATAACTAAGTAAAAGACATGGCTGAGTGGTTGTATGCATGCTTTGCATGTATAAAGTAACAGACTCTTTTAACACTTTCTCTGATTTAAAGGATCTAACATAGCAAATCTGAGAAAGTTTGTTTCAAAGACATGGAAAAGTATAGTTCACCATTGGAACAGTGTTGGGCTGGAGGACTCTTGCCCAACCTGTTGTTGCCCTCAACCTTTTTCATACTGCCACTTCCATCAGTCTCAGTTAACATTACTTAGTGAGGAGGAATTATGGGAATCTTTGTCTAAGAAATCTCAAAGAAGCCAGTTTGGATAATATTGAGCTGGAAGCACCATTGTTCTGACTAATTTTAAGGGCCAAACTAGACATGGCACTAACTATGTATCTTGTAGTTTCTTGTTGTTACTGTGTATGTGTGTGTGTGTGTGTTTTAAGAAATGGCTGGCATTCTGCTGAGGTCTTACAGCAATGTGAATTGCCTTACGTGTGCGGGGAAAAGAACTGAGCAACTGCATAATGACCATATTCACCAAGGGGCTGCTATGAAGTTACCACATAATGAGGCCTGTTCCACAACAGTACCCAAATGAGTAACCAATGTATATCATGTCCCAAGGTGTATCAGGTATTTGAAATGTATACTTTTTTTGAACATTTTCAAACTGTGGATGCTTGAATCTGTGTATAAAAAAATCAGTGGAGGGGACTCAAAAGATACAAGATCTCAATAAAAATCACTTACTCCTACAACCACTATTAGTCTCCAGTGCTAAGTTCCTATGAGTGCCCTCTGGGGCTGATCACTGCCATGGTGGGAGGAGAGGGAATGTTAATCCTCTGGATCCTAGGTGCCATGAGCGCAAGGAAAATAGGCATCTCTCATAATGGCCATGAACAATTAAAAATGCATATCAAAGGATACAAGAGGCACACCCAAATTTAGGACAAAACAGCTCCTTTATAAGTAAAAAGTGATTTTGATATAGTACTAGTAAATTAAGAATCTTATTGGAAATTAACTTAGCATAAAGGTACCAGACATACAGATAGAAACCACAACTGGGCAATGCTATCTAGAAAATAGTGCTTACCAAGTGCTTACCTTCCAGTAGCTGATGTGGAGGACTGTCAATTATTTTTTTTTTCTGAAGTGCCAAGGACAAGTGCCTTAGTTGTTGCCATTGGCTATAATTGTTTCTTTTTCTCCTAAAAACTCATCAATGGTTCCTAGACCATCACTTTGAGCAATACTGGTCTCGGAAATATGTTGTTTCCAATAAGTCACTATCCCTGTGGTGTCTGGCATCACATGTTTTATCAGCTACATCGCCAGACTGACACGATCTATTACTGACCTCCACTTAGTATTAAGTCATCTAGTACTGACCAGGATTTCTTCTTAAATGTCTCTAGCCAGGGATGGAAAAACAGAGGGTTTTTTTTCTCCCTTAAAAAGAAAAAAAACTTATGCTATTCCCTGAGAAAGAATAAATGTGTGACATTTGGTAAATTCAAATCAGAAGTGTATTAAAATCTCATCCATCCTACTTCATACAGGTATTTGGCAAGTATGCCCTATTGATGCTTTTGTGGTTAATGCAGAGTGATAGAGGGATGTGGGAAGTTAGTTCAAAGATTCTCCCAATTAGTGTAGCCTGATCAGAGCTTGGAAATTTTCCTTTTTATGACTCCCAGAGCCCTACAGACACTGGGAGTTGTAGTCCAAAGAAAGGAAAATTCCCAAATTCTAGGCCTAATACTATTGCTGTTAAGTTTGTATGGTGATGTCTTGAGCATTAGTGCCTAGTCTACCTGTAGCCTTTTTTCATATTCCCAAATCTCCATCACTTGCATACAGTGCATGCCACAATCACATTCATAAGTATTATGAAAAGAGCAGAATTCCTAATATTTATAATATTAGGAACAGCCATACCAGTAATCTAATGCAATATGGCATTATCCTGATTATTATTATTATTATTATTATTATTATTATTATGTTTATGTTTATGTTTATGTGTATGTTTATTATATTTATTTATATCCCACTTTCCTCCCAATAGAGGGACTCAAGGTTATTTACAAATCTAAAACAGTCCAAGTTAAAACACTATAAAACATGTAAAATACAAGATTAAAAATAATTAAACAATTCAGACAATTAAAAACATTACATTATTAAAATTTAAATTTTAAAATTATTTAAAACAAACACAAAACAGCATCACTGTCATGTGAAATCCTGGTGGCATAGAAATGTCTTTACCTGCAACCGGAAGGATAGCAGGGATGGAGTCATCCTGGCCTCCCTATCGAGGGAGTTCCAGAGCTTGGGAGCAGCCACTGAAAAGGCCCTTTCTCTTGTTCCCACCAAATGTGCCTGATGTCTGTGTGCTGCACTATCTGTATTATCAAATATTTTAAAAATTACACAATTTTAAAACCAGAAGTGACATGAGACAGTTTACATTATTGGCAATCCATGCAGCTCATGGAAGGTATAGATACACCATAGTTATCCACCCCTGGTTTGTATATAGGCTTAAAAATAATGCTGGACCAGAACAATAGAACTTTCCTCTCAATCCTTCAGCCTCCAGAGCTACCACAAACAGGCTACATAAGATTTGGAAGGAATACTTGGGGGGGGGGGAGCTGCTGGAGAAAGGGAACCTAACCTTTGGGGATTCTGCTAGATTCTTATGTTCCATCAGCAGAAACCCATGATTGAATATTGCCTGAAAAAGGAGGGAAAAGATGTGGAGAAAATCTAGCAGGACCTTTGAAATTGACTGATTTATTTTAGAAGGAGCTTTCATGGATATCAGTCCACTTCTCCAGATGCACTCTTGGAGAGATATTAAAGTTACATTGGTTTAAATACAGTTACAATGTCATGGGAGTACAATGGAATATAATAGGGTATAGAAAGATGGGAATTGTGCCCTGGGCATGCATCCTCAAAGAACTGTGTAAAATGATACAGGTTTTCTAAGTATCAAGTCGGCTCAAATGAGGTAAAGGTAAAGGTAAAGGTATTCCCCATCGGCAAGGTTGTCAAGTTGTGTCCAGCCATAGGGGGTGGTGCTCATCTCTGTTACTAAGCCGAAGAAAAGCCAGTATTGTCAGAGACTACTCTGTTATCATGGGTCAGCATGATTGCACAGAATGTTATTTACCTTCCCTCTGAATTGGTACCTATTTATCTATTTGCATGCTTTTGAACTGCTAGATTTGCCGAAGATGGGACTAGTAATGGGAGCTCAGCCCATCATGCAGCACCTGAACCTCGAACTGCCAAACTAATGATCTTGCAACCAACAGAGTCAGTCAGCATCTTAACCACTTGAGCCACTGCATCCCATTCTGTTCAAATGGGGTAGATATACATTTGTATTTGTGTTATCTGTACAATATCATGGAGGTTTGTCAATTAATGTTACTTTAGGAGAAATATACTTTGTGTTATGTAAGCAGGGCAACACAAGTTATACTGGAAGTGTTAGAATCTTAGGTGGGTTACAAACTGCCAGAAAGTACGCGCAGAGCACGTACTAGGGTTAGGAAGGGGCAGTGCTTCCACACACCCCTAACCCTATGGCGGCGGCCGTTCCACATGGCCACCACCATTTTGATGTCTTGGACGCATAGCGTCCAGACGTGCCGCAGCGGAAGTGATGCTGCAAAAGCACGCCTTGTGCTTTGTGGTGCCACTTCCGGGGCCCAGGAAGGAGTGTGATTTCCGCGCTCCTTCCTCGGAGCGTCCGGGAGCCCCGCGGTGTGGCAGCTGCGGCTCCCAGATGCTGCAAGCAGCAGCGGTGGGAGACCGCCACAACCCGGCGGTTTGTAACTCGCCTTAATTAGGATTGTCTTTTTTATCATATGTGTATATTGTTGTATATTTGTTTTGTGTGTTTTTGTAATGTGCAATGTATAATGTTATTATGTGTGATTTGTAATTTGTAACTTTTATTGTTGTTGAATAAAATTTTATTTTAAAAAACTGTTCAAATGAAACTGAACAAAAAAAATCAAAGGAAGATTCGAAAAAGAAACAACTGAACTTAGATAAATTCATACATTCTAATCCATTAGCACAGGTATGACCAGATAAGGGTTTTATGGCATACTATTAATACATAAGTGCTGACAGTTGCCATATAAGAAAAGGAATCTCCTAAGAGAAAATGTTGATACCTAGCAAACTTTTGGTAAGCAGAATTATTACTTAATACTTCAATACTAAGCAGTCCAACTATTTGAAAGAGCTATATTATCATATACATCTTTTTTCAGATATATGTCCAGCATCACAATATGCATTTTTGTTATTGTATTACATTCTGTCCCACTCCAGTAACATTGTAACCTGCTTAAACACATATAGCCTTATAGTTAGTTTCAAAGGTCCTGCTAGATTCTTCCCTTTACCCCCTGCCTCCCCACTTTTTAATTCTGAGAGAGAATAACATGGGCATATCTTTGGAAACTTCCCATATGGTGTTCCTTATATGATTTGCCTTTTAAATCATTAATTGATATTGCTTGATATTGCTCTCTTTTGAACTGTTCCAAATTGCCAAGATTTCTCATCTTTCCACACAGTTAAAACAACAGCAGCATTCAAATTGGATGAGAGTGTTTGCTCTGGAAAAATAGGGAATGAAATAGGACAAAGACATAATGCAAAGAGAGGAAATGACAAAATGACAAGAGCTTTATGTATCACAATGCCCACAGAGGGGGGAAAAACTTCTTGTCTCATTGCTTTATCTTCTACAACATCTATCTCTCTAGAGCATCAACTGCTTGCTAAGCAAAGAGACTCAGCTCCAAATTGTACCACACATTTGACATACATGATTATATATGGAGATGACATAAGGTCAGAAAGAGCAATAAGCGTACTATCAAATTATCTAAGGAACTCCATTCTTTTTTTTCTCATTGATCCAAGCTTGTTGGAAAGTAGGTTAACAGGAGATGAGCCCAAACCTTTCTCTTGTAATCCTCTGGGAAGTCAATTATAGCTGTTCATTATGCAAACTGTGTTTTATTTTAAGATCCCGTCAGAATGGATGCCACTCTGCCATTTGTTTTCTGCAAATAAAAATGTACAAGGGGAGAGCGAGTAAAGAAAGGGCACTTTGTTTATCAGTAGAGCCAAACAGCAAGTAAAAGGTCATAGACACCGCTCTCTCTCCTTGCCTCCACATATGTCCTACTAAGCAGAAAACAACTTCAGTTTTAGAAAAATCACAGTTAAGCAGCATGACCACTGCTTATATTTAACAGCATTACATTTATGAACTATACTTGGGTAGTCTGTTAACTTGAAAAAAATCAATTTTCTACTATGTTCCAATATTATCTTTATCCATTATGAAACATCTGTGTATTTAGAAGGATATTTTGCAATATTTGGTCATCACTTAATGTTTTCGTGTTGTAGCCAAGGGTCCGTTTAGGGGAATTTTATTATTGTTATTAGCTCAAATATTGCAAGAGGAGGGCCTGCTACGACGGCCCTTGCAGAATCGTCTCCCAATATGTATACGGAGTAGACCAGGGGGTTCCAATAAATAGAGCTGAGACAGACTTTAATAACTAGATGTCTAATTTATTGAAATAGGGGAAACACATTTACTGCACATACACACACACATGCATTCAAGGCTCAGGAAAAGCAGGAGTTAGCATGGAATAGGATTTTAGGCATCACTGGGGTGATACGTACCAGAATGTAGACTCCCTCCAGGAATCCAAATGGAATATGATGAGGATGGCATGAGGCTCAGCCATGGAATGACTGGCCAGGAGCCAGGATTCAAAGGGACATAGCTTCCCCCTGAAATCCAGACTGGCCCAGTGAACAAGCAAATCTGGGAGTATTTATAGGCAAAATCTTGCTTCTGGCAAAGGTGCTTGATGGTGAGAACAAAGGTGTTTAATTACTTTCTTTTCACCTGGATGTCCCTGTCTGATTGTCTTAGTGGTCTTAAGCTGCTTGGACAACAGACCTGGGGAGGGGGTATATTTGCTCTTCCTGGTCATATGATAATCCTCTTATGCGACTCTCTAGATAAGATAATGTGGGTGCCCCTCAGGGGTGTGTGTACATGTCCTCATGCCTTGCTGGCAATGGTGGACAGGCTATTAGAGTTCATCTAGGGGTCATTAAGGGTTATCATTTATACCAAAATTTATATGGAGCAGCATGGGTAACAGTGTGATTACCTTCCAAATGTTAGCATAGGATACAACCTATGGTAACAAACCAAAGGGGCAAAATCATAGCAACATTTACAAAACTGCAAACAGATTACTTTCTATTCAGGATCAAAAGGCATAGATGGCAAGAGAGGGAGAGAGAGAGAGAGAGAGAGAGAGAGAGAGAGATTCTTGTTGTGCGCCTTCAAGTTGTTTCTGACTTATGGGAAATGTTCGAAGGGAATTTTGGCAGTGCTTCCCATTGAGGCTGAAGGAGTGTGACTTGCTTAAATTCTCCCAGTGGGCTGCCATGGATGAGTAGGAATTTGAACTGGTCTCCAGAATCATTGTCCAATGCCCAAACCACTGCACCATTTTATTTTCATAGGGAAATAGAGAAATGGGAAAACATCCCATGCTATATCCAAAGGTGTCAAAGTGACATACAATGAACTCATCCCATTTTTTTTCAGCACAGGAGCAAGGACTGCTTAGCTCCATCCTCTGCCTCATTTCTTTTTTCATGTGAAAAATGTTGCATCAGAAGAAGTGAGATTTCTCTTTACATAAATCGGGAATCTTGACTAAAAACATGAACAGGGAAGAACAGACAAGATTAGAGAAAGAATCCGGTATTCAAGTTGTTAAGAAGACCAATTACTTAGGATTGCAAATAAGTAATAAAACAGTGGAACTATTCGAAAACAATTATAAAAAATTATGGAGTAACATAAAAAAAGACTTGATTAGATGGAACAAACTGCAATTATCCCTTATGGGGAGAATAGAAACAATAAAAATGATGGTGCTTCCAAAGATTCTATATCTGTTCCAGACTTTGCCAATCATTATATCTAATAAAACCTTTAGAGAATGGGATAAAGATTTATCTCAATTCATTTGGAGAGGATGTAAACCAAGAATTAAATTCAAATTGCTGCAGGATGTGAAAGAAAGGGGTGGACTAAATTTACCAAATTTGAGGTTGTATTATGAAGCCTGTTGTCTACTATGGATTAGCGATTGGATTATGTTGGAAAACGATATACTGTTGGATGTGGAATCAGACGGGATATTTTATGGTTGGCATGCCTATTTGATTTATGGGAAAGAGAAACAAAATAAATCTTTCAAAACTCATTGTATAAGAGGTTCATTAATTAAAGTCTGGAACAGATACAAAGATAGGGCAATTCCAAAAATACCAGGATGGATTTCACCGCAAGAAGCTTTCCATAGAAAAGAGATGATAAAAGAAGGGGATTGGATCAGATATAGTGATATCATTGATAAAGGGAAAATGGAAATTAAAATGAAACCTAAGGAACAACTGAATAAAGAAGGGTGGAATATCAATTGGTTCGCTTACAAGCAATTACAAGAAAGATTCCGAGAGGACAGAAAGACGTATGGGTTCGCTTCCACACGGGATAAGTCAGCACTTATACAAACTTTATTGGAAAACAATGAAAAAGTGATTGGGAAAATATATAAATTATTGCTAAGTTGGGATTTGGAAGAAGAGGTTGTGAAACAGCAGATGGTTATATGGGCAAATAATATTGGGCATTCTATAAATTTGAACCAATGGGGAAGAACATGGAAAAATAACTTCAAACTTACAGTCTCTCAACATTTAAGAGAAAACTTTTATAAAATGTTTTTCCGGTGGTATTTAACCCCGGTTAAGGTTGCAAAAATGTCCAAAAACTCAAATAACAAATGTTGGAAGTGTAAGAAGGAGATTGGGACCTTCTACCATTGTTGGTGGACATGCAAATTTGCCAAAAACTATTGGAAAGACATCAATGATCAAATTAATTTAATTATGGGAAGAGAGATAAAACATAAGCCGGAATGTTTTTTACTGGGAATATTTGAAGAGGATATAAAAGGGAGAGAGGAAAAAATGTTGTATTACATGGTTGTTATAGCAAGGATATGTTATGCGCAACATTGGAAGTGTCAGACAAACCCGACGGTTGAAGACTGGATCTATAAACTGTACGAAGGAGTAGAAATGGACAGACTGACACAGTTTATGAAAGATAAATCTAAAGACCAAGTTAAAGAAGATTGGGAGGGGTTTTTCAAATTTTTGGAATCCAAATGGGGCAAAATGGCTACATGTTTTGTATGAGATACTTATATGGATAAGCTGTTTATTTAAAGATATAGATTTACAGAGGACTGAAGTTTTAAGACTGTGTACATGATAATATACATGGCAATTTAGGGTAAGTGGATCTAGGTTAATATATTTTTGTGATTTAAGAAAGGCAATATTAATCAATAATAGAACACATACTGGTGAAAGGAAGTCAGTTTATGTTTGTATGTAAGTGAGAATGGGAAGGGTAGACCCAGATGAGACTGAAGGGAATGTAAGAGGAAAACGGAATGATAAGGAGTTAGTAGTTGAGAAAGAAGAAGAAAGTGAAGAAGATTAGAGTAAGTAGTTAAAAGAAGCTAGGAGAGTTGAGGAAGAGGAAGCGAGAGAGTTAAGAAGGAAGATTAGGGTAGGATAGATAGTTGAGGGTTAATAGGTAAGAGGGTTGGTATAAAATTTAAGAAGGTTTTCCTCCGGCAAATTATTATGAATGTATAAGAATGAGATGGGTTTTTTTATTGGTTTTTTTGTTTTTTTTTTCTTTCTATGTTTACTTGTTTGATGTTTTGTATGATGTTTATTTATTATGTAGTTGATTGTAAACTTATTTATGTACAATACACAACTGTTTTAATAATAAAATTTATTTAATAAAAATTAAAATAAAAAAAAAAGAAGAAGTGAGATTTCTCTTTACATGAAGATTCCAAACAAGTAACATCCCCAATTTTCCACAATTCTTGTGCATGTATAGAGCATTTATGCAAACAAGGACCTCTCCTCTTCAGATATGTTATTTTCTGTTAGGGATGGAAAAATACACAAAATATTTCCAAAAATGGTTGAAAAGAATGAACTGACTAGAATCTGTGTAGTTTGTGAGATGTTACACACAAAACAACATACTCTGCACATGAAACAGAATTTTGTGTGAAAAAAATATTTTTCTGTGCTGAAAATGCTGTTCTCAGTGCAAGAATGGCATGTGCAAATTTTGTATGGTCTAAATAGTGAACAGCAAATAGTCTCCAAAACCTCATTTTCAAATACATTCCCATGATGAGAAGAAAACAGCTAAAATTGCTCATTCCTTCCTTCTAG
Source organism: Sceloporus undulatus (assembly GCF_019175285.1). Lineage (NCBI taxonomy): Eukaryota > Metazoa > Chordata > Lepidosauria > Squamata > Phrynosomatidae > Sceloporus > Sceloporus undulatus. The sequence goes on along the minus strand of NC_056525.1, from coordinate 213,137,253 downwards.
AATGAAATTAGCAAAGAATACTTTCTGTTTCCCTGCTTCAGGGCTGAAGAAACAGGGAGAGTGATGCTTGAAAAGGGCTAGCTAGCTAAATATTTGGCTAGATGGATCCAGATATTAGGGTAGATAGATAGAGAAGACAGGTCTTTTCTCTGATTCATGGAAATATCAGAACTGTTAAGCCATTTATCTAACTACAAATCTGATCTTAATAATATCCTGTGCAATGTGCCATTTATATTTTTCAAACTGCATGTGATACCCACAGAAGCAGCCAACAATCTAAGGGCCATCTCCAGGTTCTGGCACTGATTCTGTTCATTTAAATTTCTTAGATTGCTGTAAAGCAAGGATAGAGAATGGCTGAAATTCCAGATGTTGTGACCTGGTACCTCATCATTAGCTATGTTAACTAGGCAGAGTGGGAGATCACTTCAAAAAAATATCTACAGACCATAAAGGGAGCCCCTTGAAAATGCTGGTTGACTTGTTCAGAGAAGAAACGGTAAAGGGAGGGGGGGAGGATTTCAACTTTTTTAAAGCTACTTTAAGAAAGAAACCCAACAATTTGTCTCAGAGAGAAGAAAAACTAATATGATCTTTATGCTGTTATGGCAGCAGTTTGAAATGGGGGTACAAGTTGCCCAGGACTTGACTATTTTGGAAGTGCCACCACTGATTACCTGATGGCATCTTTGTTTGGAATGTTTCAACGACAAAGACTCTTCCTAATGTCACATAAATTGTTTCTTTGGGTTCATAAATGAGTTGAAATTAAAATACCCACAAGTCTCAACCATCTTATTTAGGAAGTTCAAAATATTACTCTGGAGTAAGTACTTTCCATATTGCGGTCACAAATTCAGTGCTGATGCAAGCAAGGTTACCGCCATTGATTTTAATGAGTTCAAGCTTCCTTCTTTTACCAAAGAATTTGGCTCATGAGCCTAATAGAAGCACTAAAAATATAAAAGATAACACTTAAAATGTCTCAGAGTTATCATTTAATTTTAATTAAGAAGAGGGGTTTATAACTCTTTCCTGGTGTGGCACATTAAACAGCTATTTCGTAGATGGCTGCATCTAAGTTCAATTTTTTTATGACCCTTTATTCTACTGTTTAATGTTAAAATGTGCTAAAGTAATGGAATGGGTGGAAGATGGATCATCAGTCACCTGAAGCAACTATTTATATTACAACAATTTATGAAGCAGAATGTCTTAGATTTTTATCTCTACAATTCTTTTAAAACACATTTTTATAAAAATCATTGACTTTATTTTTCACCCTGATTATTTCACTACAAAGAACAAAATAAATTTGTGTGTGTGTGCGTATGTGTGTGTGTGTGCGTGTGTGTATTTTTAGCTTAATGCTAGGATATGTGAAAAATCTGCCTGAATTTGAGGATATTTATGGATTTATCCAATGACCTATCTTTCACAGAGATGGACATCAGCCCAAATTCAATTATTACAGTAGCTCCATTGAATCAATGGCAACCTGGAGAGTCAACAGACAGAGTAAACTACATTGATTCAATGGATCAATTGTGATGGAAGACTTAGAAGTTTATTCTTTATTGTTTTGTGCTACAACTTTACCATAGAGTAAGAATGGGGTTTATGTTAATTTCATTTTACTTTTTAAATTTTTTTAAATCAGTTTGACTTAAATATGATGGCTTCTGATTAGTTGTTTAAATTTTGTTTTCTTCTAAAGTTAAAAAATCCAAAGTTTTTCTTTCAGTTAAGAGTTAAGCAATACGTATCTGGCATTTTGGTGAGACGCTCAGGAGAACTGTTGGCTTATGGGATTTATTGTAACAGAAATTACCTAGCTGGGACTGCCTGTGGTGGACAGTTCTCTGGCAAATCCTATTAGCATAAATAAAACTCCACAAAATACTGAAGTCAGTATAATTCCTTTGCTCAACCCAGTTCAACTGGGCTTGCTGCCAAAAAAACTAAGAGACAAGGTATATAACCCTCCTTCATTTAAAAAAGATATAAAAAGAAAGAAGTGGGAAGGATCTAAAGCTGGTACCACAAGACCTGATTAAGCAAGTTTTTAAAAAAGGTTGAGCAAGTGTTCAATAATTGAGCCCAAGTTCAACAGATGCAGATGGTTCATAAGCAGGACATGATACCAATTAATCCGGATGCCTTTATGCACACATTAATCCTGCCAACATTTATATATTGTCTTATAAGAACAGGAACATATATCATTCAGTTATTTTTGTATTAATAAGGACATCAAACCTAGACATAGTCAGCTTTTAAGTCTGCAAAATTTAGGTATGTATCCAGGCTTTGACATCTGGTAAAGTCAGACATTTCCATATAATGGCCTAGCTGAAAGTAGTGTAATACGTGCATAGAGGGACGACCAGTGATGGATAGGTTTTCCTTGCCAGACAATCTGTGCTTAGCCTGCCATTCAGATCTGACTTGCTTAAAAGGTTTGAGGCAACCATCTAAGAATTCTGAACTATAGGGGTGGAAAATATGACTTCCTTTTTAGCTAGAAATTTAAAATGTTTAAGGCCCTGTGCAGACTCGCCATTAAGGCCAGCCTAGGAATGGAGTTGGTGCATCACATCCATATGTCACATGCCCTGACCCCCAGGGTGCCATGATGCTGAGTGCCGCTCCACATGGCATGTGGCATCATGGCACTCCTCTGGCACTGCATGCAGATGACACAGTGCCAAAGGAGTGCCTTCAAGCCAAGGCACCACAGCTATCACACCCTTTCCAGGGTGCAAAAAGGAATAGCTTTTTGCAGCTCCTTTTTGTGCCATGGAAAGGCCAGATCGGGGCTGCAGCGTGCAGTTGCCATGGCCCAGATCTGCTCCACCTGAAGGCAGGTGCAGGCCACCCTTTAGAGGCAGTCTGCACAGCCCCTAGGTTTGTTAGACTAATATAGATATTTTATCAAGCTAAGATGTAATGTTTGGTATTTGTTCTTAACTTTTATATACTATTTGCTATCTATGATGCTTAGATTACTATTTCATTTATTATTTCATTGTAGCTTTTTGACTAGTTACATTGTAACTGTATTAATTATTATAGTGTTACCCTCATAGTCTTTTTAGTAGCTGTACTTTAGTTATTGCATGAATTTCTTATTTGCTAGCCATGTTATGTTGTTATAATGTAACATTCTTTATCATTATTATATCGTGTTTTGTATTACTCAGTTTTACAATTATGCACCGCTTTTCACCATCTTATCTATCATTTCAGTAAATTTTCAGTTTGCTTTACTTTTGAGAATGCTGTTGGGTCAGAGATCATTCTCCCTGCTCATTGGAGCCACATACCCAAGGTGAACTATAAAAAGAACCCAGAGTTTCCAAACTGTACTCTGATAACTGTCTGAAGGTTCAAATAGAAATATATGACAAAATGAGCTTATCAAAAAGCATAAAACATTTAACATTTAAAACAAAAGGCACAGAATACAAAGGACAAAAAAGTCCCAACATTTAATGTGCAGTTAAAAATAGTTAACTGTTGAAAAGGATGGATAGAAAAAGAGACATCTTTCCTGGATATTAGTAAACAAATATGATATAATCATAAAATCTAATTAATATTTGGTGCCTCCCTGGCAATTTATGGCAATTTTATTTAACTCTCTCTTTCTAATCTTTTTTGCAGCCATGGCAAAAAGAACCACTCTATGTGTTACATAGTCATTGGTATCACTCAAAAGGTATTGGACCGAATCAACAGTAGAGCTCCCACTTTTGTTTATCAGCAAGAGTGTTAAAAAATTCTTTCAAGGATTGCTGTACAATGGACAAATTAACAAGTAATGAACAATATCCTCCACCTGAGACTGACTGCAGATACATAGTCTGTTCTCAAAAGGCACTTTGTTGTAGCGTCCATCTAGAACTGCAGTAGGCATTAATTGAAGTCGTAGCTCAGTGAAGGCAATTCTTAAAGTAGTCGACTTGAGTTTTGTCAAATATCTGGCTCTAAAATGTTCAGTCTTTAGAAAGGAGAACCAAAAAGAGAATTGTGAGGTCCTAATTGACTGCAGATCTTTTCTTGAATCAGTCCAAAAAAAGGAATTCTCTTAATTGGCTCTTATCCAAGCCAATAACAGCATTCAATTTAGAAAAGTTATATTTTTGTAAAAGAATTTGAAAACTTGATTTTCAGAACTGGTTGTCGCAAATTTCCAAGTAACACAATGCTGGGAGACGATTAGTTGGTAAGGTAGCAATATGTTTAAAATATCTTATCTGTGTAAAATCTATTCTTGTTTTAACTGAGGGGCAGCCAAATTCAGTGCACAAAAAAGGTGCAGGAATTCCATTTGGTAAAGTGCAGAGCTTTTGGAGAAGTATACTTCAGATGACCTGAAAGTAAATATATCTGTTTTCTGTCTGTTCCACTTGTGTCTCATCCAAAGAAAACAATGCAATTTTGCATTCCTGTGTTGGTTCATCTCCTACTTGACTGGAGGCAGTGCTGTATTCTGCAGTTAGAGTGTTGCTTTCTCTCCTGAAAACTAGAACCCATTGAAACTGAGTTAAAAAAATGATCTTTATGGTATCGCAACTGTTCCTTAAAGTAGATATTTTTTTTCACCATTTAGTACAAAACTGTCTGAATCCAGAAATTGGGAGAGAGCATTCATGCACTGAACTTTTCCCATTAATTTTATGGGCCATTGAGTGATGGGCCAGTGAATACTCTTCAAATCTGGGGTATGAGCACTTCAGATTACTGATCAGGCTCTTGACTAATTTAGAATGGAAGGGGAACAGTGTATGAATATTAGTTAAGGGACAAAAGACCTTGAAGGACACATATCAATTTAGGCAAAAGATCTAGTTCTAGGGAGGTTTCATGATGCTTCCAAATTCTAAGTACTTTTTAAACTTTCAGAGGGCAACTAAATAAACCTAGATGATGTTGTGTTGCACCCAATGAGTCTGACAGCTGATGTCAAGAGATCTAGCCACCCTAGAAGTGGCTAGCAAAACAGATAGTGCTTCTTTATAAAATAAAGCTTCCAGTCATGTGGAAGTAAGACCAACCAGGAACCTAACCTCTTATTTAAGGCTCATTCTGGCTCATTGGAGCAATACATAGTTATGGGAGGTACAATGTGGGAGAACACATGCTTTGTAAGAAAGTTCTAGATTCAGTCCCGGTATCTCCACTTAGAGCTAGGGGAAAAATCCTGCCTGAAAACCTAGAGAACCAAGGTTCGAGCTGATAATTCAGTTTTAATCCCACTGGGCTAGATGTACTAATGGATTCAATATGCTGTAAACTAGATTTCTAATGTTCAGTCTTCAGAAAGGAGAACAAAAAGGAGAATTGTGAGGTCCTAATTGACTGCAGATCTTTTCTTGAATCAGTCCAAAAAAGGAATTCTCTTAATTGCTGTTTGGTGCCCTGCCTCAGCTTCACATGGCACTGAGTCTTCTGTCTTTTTCTTCCTGTGAACCTTGACCTACTATTTCCTTTGTTTAATTTTTGAGGAATAGCCAGTTCTGTAGTCTTAATCCATGAAACTTTATGCTAAAATAATAATAATAAAACCTGTTCAGCCATACAGGTGCTATTAGATTTCTTTCTCCCCTTTACTTTCTTTTTGTTTATAGTGTTTATCTCAGTAGAATGAACTGTTCACAGTTCATGATCCTAAATACAATGCTTAAATTTGGATAATAGCTTTGTTATCAGAATATCGTGTGTGTGTGTGTGTGTATTTCCTTTTTTACACAATAAAGTGTTATTTTGCCATGATTTTGGCTGCAATAGGAGGATAAATTCCCTTTCTGAAGTTCACACCAACATACCAGAAATTAGAAAGATTAAATTCTGATGGCATTTGAGCAAGCAATGATTAGATTAATGAGAAACAATCATTTTCTTTTTGGAATCAATGCATTGTTACTTCTTATTATAACTCCTTTTTCTCTCCTCCTTTCATATCAAAAGCATTTGAATCACAATTACCCAAGTCTCTTTGGCTACAAGACTGAGAACTGAATCCTGTTAGCTGGATGATATCAATGGCAACTCTCTCAGGTTGAAAGTGCTTTCTTGTCTTCAGAGCTAATGGCTCCGTAATGTGCCATGATCAGGCAAGCTGAAAATATGGGTATGGAAATACTGCCTTTTGTTGTGTGCCCCCATTTGGGGATGTCTAATAACTCATGCTTCAAAATATCAGCTGAAAAAAGAAGTCAGCAGACTGAAGACTTGCTGCTCTGGATATTATGAACATGTCTGGATGAAGATATGCATAGCAAAGCTTTCTCTGGGTAGCACGTTATTGAAATGCCACAAGATGAAACAGGCAGCTAAGATAAACCCATTGCTGCATATAATAATGTTCCATCTGCCAATGCTGACAGCCTTTATCTGTGCTTTCCCATGCACAAGGGCTTCTCAACAACACTAATAGCATTATTATTCTACCCTATATGCAGTTTTCATGCACAATTGTTAATAGCCAGATTTTTTAACACGAAAGGCATGAGCATCACAACTTCATTTAGCATACAGTTATTGGATACATTTGCATATGATGGTCCTTTATGAGATACCCACTCATATTATATTTTCAGTGATGGAGATTAGTAGACACCTTTGTTGAACCCCTGGGCAGACTTCTTATGAGATGATGGGAAATAATTTTATTTTTAAATTATTAATTCATTTAGAATTCTAGGAACAAGGATTTTTCCCAAGTAACAAAAGTAGACATGTTTTCTTCTTTATCGAAACATTGCATTGCATTTTATTTGTAATATTAGCAATAATGCAGTCCTCAGTGTGTTGGTTCCTTGGAAGAGCTTATATTTTGCATAAAATAATAAAAGTGACAACTACAACTGGGAAGATCTGAGTTCAAATCACATCCAGCTATTAAAACTCTGTATTATCCTTAAGCCCTAAATCACCTTAGTAGCCTTATTGTTCTGTTGTGGGGGGGGGGGGCATTACAAGCAAGACAACAAAAGCATCAACAGAATCTTTTAGCAACTAAAAGACTAGCACATCTATTATAGCATGAACCCAAATCTACAAAAGCTCTTGCAGTAATAAATTCATTAGCTTTTAGTGAATAAACTGAAGAGTTAATTGCTGTTTCCCCCTCTCTTTATTGCATAGCTATATTGTACCACTTCTTTACTATCTACTGTATATTATACTGTGGGCAATAGCTTATTTTATATATTATTCCCATGAAAAAGTTTTCTGTGGGTCCCCCCCCCCAACAAACCCTTAGCAGATAAAAGAAAGAATTCAGTTAAGAATTTTCCAATGATGTTTAATCTGCAGTCATGCACCATACACACACACACTCACACACGTTATCACATATAGTAGACCACCAAGCAAATAAATAAATACCACTTATTTATAGTTTCTAAAAATTAACTTTTGGGGGCTAATAACAGGCCCAAGTCATGAATTACTTTCAAATTTCCCAATAGATTTTCAGGGCCGTGATTTGTTGTTCAGGGAATGTGGGGTCAGACAGAGTATTGAGAGCTCCCCTGGGGTTACGGGCAACCACAGATGTCCCCCAGGCTGCATTTTACCCACCAGTGTTTTAGCACCTAGCTGCTGGTCTCCATCCCCACTGTGCATCTCTGTTCCCAGGTTCACAGTCATGCATTTGTTGAGCCATTTGATCAGCAATTCCATGGATCTTCAAATGGCTAAGAGTGGTGAGATGAAGGAAGAGTGAGCAAAGAAAAAACAAAAAAGGAAAAAAATTCCAGCTACCTTAATTTCATTCTGCTCTAAAGTGGAGGTGAGGCTCAAAAGACCCACAAGCTACCTATGACCTACCAGGTTATTTTTGTGGCTTCTTGAACAAAAAATAATGCCTACCCCCCCCCCCCCCACCCCCTCAATTTTTGTGGCTTCAGTAACATAAAATAATGCCTACCAATTTTTCTCTCCAGACGTGAGAATAACACCTCTTTGTGAAATGGAGTTCAGTACCCTGGATGGTGTGAAATTCAGATTGCTATCATAAGTCTGGTAAGGGCTCACCACCCTAAAGACAGAGAGCCATTTCTGTTCATAAAAATAATTGCTAAAAATTTAAATCTTCCATAGGATTATCTAATGAGGAGTTCCAATGGAAATTAAATGTAATGCTTTGCTTGCTCAACCAAATAGCCAATACAATAATCATATTTGCTTCATTCCACAGTATGAATCACACATGAAACATAACAGTAATAATAATGACATATGTGTTTTCCAAATTAAATAAATGTATTTATTGGCAAAAGAAAATTGAGACACACATTGATACAGACAGAAAACCTGAAAGATCATTTTACAAAATGAGCCATACTAAAAGAAACAAATCAGACAGTAGATGAAAATAACAAACAGTTGGGGTTGAGTTTTAGTACCCAGAAAATATATATAGTACCCACATCTAGAAAATCATAAATTCAGCTAGGCTCTTCACCTAAGCTGTTCAACAAGTCTAAAAACTGGAAAAATAAGAGAAAAAGGATCAAAGAGATCAAATTCAGATGAGAATCAGTGACCACATAGTTCCTCCGCATAACTCTTGTAATTTAGGAAATAATGCCTAAATCTAGCATGAATGAACAAAAAGAATTAGGGTACAATTGTATAACTTCAGTTGCATCATACATTCACTACCCACATAAGTATACTAGTTGGAAAGTGCTAGTCAGGTGATTGTCCCAGATTGCCTGTTACAGTTCTCAGTGACCAAAGCCCAACTCCCTTTCTCCTCTTCCTCTTCTTGGCATTTTCTTAAATGTTCATGTTGAAGACACACTGTCTTGGCTTTTTTCTATTTAATTTTGACAACTAGAGAGCCATGCTGCTTTACTCTATAAATCAAGTGGGCAGGATGGTTTGATTACAAGCTGGTACTGAATCGCTACAACATTTGTACAGATTTCCAACATTCAGTCTTACTACTTTTATTTTTAGGCAAATCCTATCATTTCCAAGACCTTCACCTTGAAAGTCATAAAATCATATAATATTTAAATCTTAAAAGAAATAACTTTCAATTAATATTTAAAAAGAACCAAGCCAATCATTTGATACAAAAGTCTACAGAGAATGCTTTGATTGAAAGTAAATTTTGGGTCCTCCCATGACCCCTGACATTGTTTCTGTGTTCTTTTGACAGTATTTATAATTCTGAAATATTATTCTTTTATTATTCATTTCATTAAATATCATGGGAGACCAGTTAAAAGATTTAATGAGGACTACCAGCTACCCCTCCCTTCTAATGCCCATTTTTTAAAAAATAATCTTAATATATGATTTAACAAACCATTAAATGCCTCTAAAATGAAAGCTGCAGATTTCGCTAGTTGGTCTCCCCATCCATGGACTGTTGGCAATAATTGCATTGGGATTATAAAATTAAAAACAGTATATTTTAGTACTAAAGATATAACATCTAAAAGAGAGTTATGAATAAATAGAAACTGGTCAGCCTGGTGCTCAAATCATGGGAGCAAAGATATTACAGAACTGGTCATAATAAGCAATATTCTTATGACTAGAAAGGGTGAACTGTCATCATTACCCATTTTTTTAAACAGGCTGTTTTTACTGATTTAGGTGGAATACAGACTGGCACAAAGAGCCGGCCTGTGGGCAGAGTCACGCTTGACACCATGACTCTGCTCCATCACACCATGATGCTGCGCATCCATTTACACAGCATGTGGCTTAATGGTGCGACTCATGCACAGCACCCAAATGGCACAGCATAGAAGGCTGTCATCATGCTGCCTCATTGCGGCTATGACGCTCCTTCCAGGGAGCAAAAAAGAAGCCCTTATTTGGGGCTTCTTTTTGCTCTCTGTGGAGGTCACAGTGTACGGTTGCTGTGGCCCCAATCCGGGGCAAAAATGGCCGGCGTCCAGCTGCCCATCTGTATAGCCCCTTAGTGATACATTTATCATTCTTACAGATCTTCTGGAAGCTGCTCATGGTGTCATGTTGGCGGGCAAGAGGGATGAAAAGGCCTAAAATAGTAATTTAAAAGTTATATAAAAAGACTCTTAATGAAAGCATGGGCACCTTCTCAAAGTCCAGGGACCACTTTGGCTTTCCTCTGGACCTTTGTGGGTATCTCCTGATGGAACCCAAACAAATCCCACATTGTCCATTCCTGCCTTAAAAAAATACACCAGCCTCACAATAAGACCACTCACCAATTTTAACAAATCCAATAACATCCAAACAATGATACCTTTATTGGAACAACCAAAATGGACAATTACTTGTTGCAAGCTTTCAAAATCACAGAGGAGAAAGAAATTGAAGATGTTAGTCATAGGACTGTATTTTCTGGTTCTGGCTAACATCTCCAGGTTTTTTCCCCCCTTCCTGTTTCCCTGATGATGAAGCCAATGTGACTTCGAAAGCTTTCAACGTGTAATTATGCATTTTGGTTTTCCCCATAAAGGTATCTCTGGCGCGTTACAGACCGCCCAGAAGGGCAGTCTCGCGCTGCTGCTGGTTGCTGCGTCCGGGAACCGCAGCATCCAAACTGTGCGGTTCCCGGATGCAGCAAAGAAGAAGCGATGAAATAGCACTTCTTCTTCCGCCCCGGATGAGACACATCGAGGCGCTACTCGCGCACTCGCAGCATCACATCCGGTGCGCGACGTGTGGATGCTATGCATCCAGCACATAAAGATGGCGTGTGTATAGGGTGCCGCCATCTTTATGCCCTCGTCACGTGCTAGGGGTGAGGCCAGTGTGGATGCTAGGTCCTCGGCCAACCCCTAGCACGTGACGGGGGCGCCGGAAGAGCCCGTCTGTAACGGGCCTCTGTTTGGATGTTATTGGATTTGCTATATGGCCAGCATGGCTACCCCTGGACAATATTAACAAAGTTATTCCCTCCACTGGTGAAAACATCTGAATCAGGATCTGAACTGATCCAAGAAAATCTGTGCAGACCCTAGTAGTCATACATAATTAAATCAAAACCATGTAATAAATGATACATTTGTAGTATATTAACCTCAGATAGATGAATGACTTTCACAATGCATAAGCATTTTAATATTCTGTTGGGGTCCCATTACATACAGATGAAGACGAATGGTTTATTTAAACTTTGTTACATGGATAACCTATATAGGTCAGCTCTATAAAACCAATCATATCCTAAAATAAGTTTTCCTTTGATGGAAGTCATTTATATTTGCCACAAAGAATTTACAGAGAAGTACACTGAAAGTTCCTTTTTTCATGGAAACAAACAAAGCTTTGAGCATTCTAAAGAAATGGTTGTAAAAATAAACCATGGCTTTGTTTATACAGCAGAGGACAGGCTTCAAGGACAAAGTTAAGCTGATAATATTTTTTTTATTTCTGTTATCAGACTGTAAGTTTTTCCTCTTGCTGTACCCTTTAAATATAGTTTCTTTTTCCTAAAAAAAAATGGTTGGCAGTCTCAGTGTACATAGTGGGAGACCTTTAAACCCAGTTACTGTGCAAAGTAACTAAACTACAGATTTATGGATCAACCTAGAAATGAAATAGAGTATCCTGTAAACAAAACACACACACACAACACAGACATATAGGTAATATATTTCTTGCAAAAACAATTACACCACATCCACAGTGTTTAAGTGGTTTGCTAGACAGAGAGAGAGAGAGGAAGAAAGAAATTGCCTATGCCAAGGCCAATCTTGGCCCACCCATATATGCCCACCTACAGGTCCCACCTAGGAATGTAAAACTCCACTTATTTCAGTCCTACACATGTGTAGAAAAACATTCCAAAATGTTATACTCATTGCCATTTTTTTAATAATTTTTCACATCTGGTTTTTTAAAAAAACATAATTTTCACACACACACACACACACACACAAATACACACAGAGACACACTGGACCACCCCCTCCCCCGGATAACCAACATATTTTGCAAAAAGTGTCTTGGTGTTTTTACTTAGGGCTTGAAAATATTGGAATACCCTTCTCAGTGAGATCCATATACCTGATTATGCCATTTTAGTTAAACCAGAATTAAGGAGAAGTGCAGAATAAAGTGGAGACATGTAAAGTAAATAGATCTTTCACAGGACCTTTTGGATTGGCAGTTGAATAATGAACACTGTCCTCATCTTCCACCACAACTGAGGCTTGGGAGGATTTAGGGGATCCAGGACAGGTTGTGTCCTTTATACACAGCTCTGTCCTCTAACAAGGAAGAACAGCCAAGGCCTCAGAAAGATCAGCTGCCTGAGGCAGTCTACTTACTGGTAGAGTCAGCCTAGGAACAAAACAGAAGAAATTCTCTACTTCCTAATTTTGATGTTAGGTCCTGTCCCTCAACACACACACACACATTGGTTCAATGTAGTTGCTGTAAATGCATGTAAAAATAACTGGAAGGCATAAAATGCAATGCTACTGCTTAAGCTAAAGATTTGGTTTGGCTCTGAGAACTGCCTCGGTGGGAGACTGCTAGCAAATCAAAGGTAAGTCATTTTGAGCTCTTTCAAAATGTATGGGTATAATAATAATAAACTATAGCGTTTTAGGACTCATACTCATCTCTGTTCCTTCTGGCTGTTCCTGCAATTATTGAAAGTGAGAATGTTTTTGTCTCTGCCTCCTGATATTAAGTCGTACGTATTGCATAGAGCTTTGCTTATAGTTCTATGTGCACACATAGTATTTATTTCCTCTCTTCCACAATATACCCATTCTATATCTTTCAAATTACTGCAAAAAGAGCAGAGGCTAAATACATAAGCTCCAGTATTACAGAAGGTACAGAAGGATTATTCTTGCAGACAGTAAATCCAAACCTGTAGGTCTTGATAAAGCAACTGAAGAATGCTTTCTATGAATAGCTCCAAACAAATGTCAAATGATACTGTAGAAGTTTTTTGAAGGGTTCTTATGTGGGATTAAATTTATCAGTGATTGTCTGGTGCTGGTGTATGATGTTCCCCCCTCCCCTTTTATTACCACTATCCATCAAAGATATATGGATGAGTAAACACCAAATTGAACTGTCAGAGTAAATCAGGATAAATTTGCATAGGGAATAATGATAGCTATAACGAATGAGGTTATACTACTGTGGATCCATGAAAAGCATTTTGTTTTATTATATTAATTTCTTTAAATTGTTATTTATACCACCCTAAGAATGCATTAAATGTGCAATAATACCAAAAAGATAAAGCAGACTCTAAAAAATGAACTTTGCCCCTCAAGCCCAGCTCCAGATTTGAAGGAAGCTAAATGCCCTCCCATGCCAATGTACTACTGCTGATGGCATACATTTAGCCAGGAACATTGGACTAAATCCACGTCCCTCATCCTAGAGTCTGTATTGTTCTGAGGAGTCTGTTAGCTTTTGGAGAGAACTGGACAGAGAAACTATGCATAAGAGAGCTTATACTGTGGAGAGCTTATATTCTCACATTTGTACAGTCTTTGGATCCAAACCATTTATCTGGAAGGAAGCACTTAATTTCTAATCAAGAATGTATCAGTGCTCATTTGCCATATATATGATCAGAGATTGGAAGTTATGTGTTACTTGTAGTGAGTTACTTTTGTAATTAGTTACTTTTTGTAGTTATGAGGTGGAAGAGTGTACAAGCAATGTTTTGCCTATAATGCCCAGAACTGCAGTTTACTACTTCTTAGGGCCTGTGTTCCCCCAAGTCTTGCATCATCCAGACTGAACAACATAATCCATTAGGCCTGGGTTGGGATCAAGCAGACCGGACATGGATCTGGCAAATCCAACCTCATTCTGGTCCAAAGAGATCTTAATCTGACCTAAAAAGACTGGCTGTTTGCTGCAGAGTTTCTAGAAAATTCTGGCAGCTGGCAGACCGAATTTTCTGTGTACCTCGTACCTGCCTCCACCATTGTGTCTGCTGAAAAGATTCTCATTGCAGCTTGAGGTATCATATGGGAGATGTGGGTGTAGCCAGGTGACCCATTTCTATCCTTACAACAGAATTCTTCTCAATAGACGTGATGGTGGAGGCAGTTATGGGGTGTATGATGGTAGTGGATCCATGGTGTGGAGGAGGGCAGGCATGTAAACTCCCACTCATCACAATGATTGATCTAAGTCAGGACCTGGGACAGGATAGTACAGGGTTGGCCCATGCTATCCTGCCCATCCGCTTATGGCCTTAGTATAATATAACATGGTTTCTGTCTCTTTTTTGTTCTTAGATGTTTTCTGACTAAATCCAAGCAATAGGAGGGAGAGAAGGAAGGGCCATATGAGTGACTGCCTCCTCTATCCTTTTTTGTGCTTTTCACCACTAATGATAAGGATAAGAGGAGCCACCAACAAGAATGGAGTGAAGGTGGGGTGTGTGTGTGGAGAATAAAAAAAGAGACACAATGAAAATGTGAACTACACTATAGTTCAGTTATTTTTTTAAAATAAAATGTTACCCTGCTTTTTCTGCCTTCCTCCATTCTGTCTGAATGAAACTATCTGCTGCCACTTCCAGAAAAAGAAAGACTCAATGGGAATTCACAGGGGTAGGAAGCTACCTTGTGAGTATGGCTATTTCAAACAGTGGCACAGGTCATGCACTCGAAATCACTGGGCTGGTATGAACTGTGTGAGAGAATTCAAAGTCGATGATAAGTTTCTCTACACACCCAAGTTCAGCTCAGGCATGAGATTTGGAAGAGGGGAGGAAATTAAGAAGAAAAAGGGGTAGAGTGAATAACAACTTCTGTGCACCTATTGAAAGCATCTGCATTTATACATGTGAAAACCACATATCCTGATAGACTGTGTCTTGTGCAGGTGAAGATGTGCATGAATCCAGAAAAATAGCCCATTCAAAATCTCAATGATCAAATATGGGAATAAAAAAAAAATTCATAATCTAGCCAGGCAATAAAGCCAATGTAAGTAATGTAAACTGTGTTCTGAAATAATCTGAGATAAAAATGCTGGTTGGCACAGATAGTCTTCCCAAAGACAGGTGCCTAAAATGTTGGGAGTGGAGTATAGCACCAGGGCCTATGTACTTACAGTAGGCAATATATATATAGGTAGGATTACCTGGTGCATTTCCTGTTGCCGTACACAATCTGTGTCTTCCTTACAGACTACAGTAATAATTTCTGGATGATTTCAGTTTCTTCCATTCTCACTCCTAACTTTCTGTCTTCTAGTCTTAACTTTATATCTCTCCAGATGTAGTCACTATTTTTTAAAAAAGTATTTTTACTTAACCTGGTCTTTATCAAGCACCAGCTTCATACCCTCTCTGCAGGGAACATTCCACATGCAAGACATCAGAACTAGAATGGCCTCTGTCTGTTCAGAACCTGTCAAAATTCAGACAAAGGCCTTAGAACATAAATTGAAAAAAATGCTCCACTCCTTAGAACAATACATGAGACATGAAGCCCAGTGTATACAACATAACAAGGCTAGCTTTCTGAATCATCTGCAGAGTTATAGAAATGTAAATGAGTTCTGAATGTGACCCATCATATGCCAATTCTTTATTATAATGTTTTTTCTTTGTAGTTCACAGCTCACTAGCCACACTACAAATCAATTCAGATGGCTTTGTGAGAGAGATATTTGGGATTAGAATGCTATCCCACAAAAGTTGAGGAATGGTGTCTCCTGCTAGTTATTGCCCTTATTTTGAAATTGGATTCAGATTTGACTCTGCAGGAAGTAGGACTAGCTAATATGACTCATTACCTGACTGTGATAACTGCTGGTTTCTTATATGACCATTTAAAAACAGTTATAGACAAAGGCTGGCAATATTTTATACCATATATCAGTAAGAGTGAATATATACATAACATGTGTAAAGGTTTTCTGTAAAGACTTTGTCCACAAGAAGAGAAAATACATGTAGAAAATGAATTTAGACTCAGTAAAATTGGGATGTGGACAAGATCCCTGGGGAAGTGAGGATGTGGACCCAGTAAGATTGGGTTGTGGACAAGATCCCTGGAGAAGTGAGGTTGTGGACAGGATCCTTGAAGGATGTAGACAGGATCCCTAGAGAAGTGAGGGGCACCACATGCATACTGGATCCTTCTCCGTCCTGGCTTCTGAAAGCATCTAGAGGAAGAGGGGGTAAGGGGAGTGCAGAATTCCCCACTATAGCAAGGAAGATTTCCATCCTGCCTAAAGCAAGCTGTGGTGAGGCCATTACTGAAAAAGGCCTTCCTGGATCCCACCATTCTGGATAACTATCAGCCAGTCTCTAACGTCACATTCTTGGACAAGTTTCTGGACCAAGTGGTGGCCTCCTAGCTTCAGAGGTTTCTGAATGAACCAGATTATCTAGATTCATTTCGATCTGCTTTCAGTCCTGGCTATGGGATGGATACAGCTTTGGTTGCCTTGGTGGATGGCCTACCCAGGAAACTGGACCGGGGGGGGCGTGTCCCTGTTGGTCCTGCTGGTTCTCTTGGTGGCTTGCAATGACATTGACAATGGTATCTTTCTGGGCTGCTTCTCTGTGATGGGGCTTGGGGGCACTGTTATGCAGTGGTTCCAGTCTTTCTTGGAGGGGTGAACTCAGAAGATGGTGTTTGGGGACTTCTGTTCAACTCCTTGGTGGTTGGTCTGTGGTGTCCTTCAGGGTTCTGATCTGTCCCCCATGTTATTTAACATCTACATGAAACCACTGAGGGAGGCCATTTAGAGTTCTGGGGTGTGGTGTATGAGGATGACACCCAACTTTATCCCTCCTTTCCATCTGACTCCAGGGAAGCTGTCTCTGTACTGAACCAGTGTCTGCTATCAGTAATGGACTGGGCAAGGGCAAACAAATTGAAACTTAATCCAGACAATTCAGAGGTACTCTTGGTCAGTCCTTGTCATGGGCCAGGAGCTTCAGGCCTGGGGCCTGAAGGAAGAGTCTTATGGGGAGGCAGAGGAACAGAGACCCTGGCAAATCTTCCAGGCAGGAAACACTGTTGCAGAGCAGCCCTGGCTAGCTCTCCCTCCTGAAGAGCCTCAGCCAGCTTGTGAAAGTTCAGCTTCAGCCAGCAGAACAAGGGCAAGACCCACCAGCTAATAAGGAAGTGGACACAACTGGGGTCTCAAGTCCTCATTCAAGAAGAAGGGACAAAAGGGTCCAACAAAAAATGTAACTAAGACACTTAGCCAGGCTGCAGACCAAGCTGCAAGCAACTCCCAATTAGAACCTGCTGGTGCCAGACTATTTAAGAGCTGAGTTTCCCTAAGACAAGTGCTGGAAGCAACATGTCTGTTTCTTCACTAGCATTCCTGTCTCTGATACTTCCAGATTCCTGCATTTCTTACTACAGACTTCCTGGCTTCTTCAACCCTTGGGCCATGTTGAACTTGATTTCTGTTGTTTCCCTTGATGCAGACTGCTTGACCACCTTTCTCATTATGGACTCCCACAGGCAAGGACACTTTCTAGCTGCTTGTAATTCACTAACTCTGCCTGCATTATCAGTTGAAGGTTTCCTCACAGCCAGCCTGTGTAGATGTTTGGTGAATCAGGACAGTTCTAAGGCACGTCAGGAAATGGGGGCTTTGTCCGTGCAGGATGGGGTTACACTCTCCCTGAAATCTCAGGCTTGCAGCTCAGGTATGCTCCTGGACTCATATCTGAGCCTGGATGCCCAGGTTTCAGCAGTGGCCAGGAGTGCATTCACACAGTTGAAACTAGTGTGCTATCTTCATCCATTTCTTGAGATGTTAGATCTGGCTATGGTGATACATGCCTTGATTGCATCCCATTTGGACTACTGTAACACACTCTACATGGGGTTGCCTTTGGAAACTGTTTGGAAACTTCAGCAGGTGCAAAATGCTGCAGCTGGAATGCTGACCACAGGAAGCATATAACTCCCTTGTTCAAACAGCTTCACTGGCAACCAATTTATTTCTGAGCACAATGCAACATGTGGTTGTGACCTGTAAAACCCTGGATGGCTTAGGTCCAGGCTATTTAAGAGACTATTATCTCACCATACAACCAGCCAGAGCCCTAAGATCTTCAGGAGAAGGCTTTATCTTAGTCCTGCCAAGATCACAGTCTCGCTTGATGAGGACACGAGAGGGATCCTTTTCAGTGGTTGCTCTCACCCTCTGCAATGCCCGTCTATAGGAAACTAAGCTGGCCCTCTCTCTGCTTGCTTTTCATTGGCAAGCCAAGAAATTTTTATTTAAGCAGACATTTGATGTACACTGGATCCTTTGTATACGCAGGGGATCCGTTCCGAACCACCTTCCCCTGCATATGGGGGAATGCTTGAGGCCCATTAAAAACAATGGGTGTGCATTCCAACTTTTGTATATATTTATCTGATTTTATATTATGTATAGATTATTTTAATGGTTTTTAATTTTATTGAGATTTTTAACAACAATGATAAAAAAATTATTTGTATTTTCCAGCCTCTCCCAATGGATTGAAGCAGGATTACAACCAGTACATTCCATACAGCAATAATTCCATACAGCAATATTACCAGAAAGCGGAAAAAGCACCTTGGGTCACTCCTGGAAGAAAGGCAGCATGCAAATGAAATAAATAAATATGATTGTGCCTTCTTGATTATATTGAAGGTATTTGGCATGCAAAATTCCAGTCAAAACAAGGCAAACTTATCTTGTTGGGTATGTAATTAAGCCAAATAGATTCATAATGCCAGAGTAAGGAAGCATTGCTTTCATTTTCCATATTCTTCAGTAACCTTGCTTATGATATGAGAAGCTCTCTGATAACAGACATAATAGACAGCCATTGCTGATAATAACTGTTGACTGTTTTACCTCCAATGAATCTGTGGGTCAAAACATGAGGAAGAGAAATATATTCCAAGTGTGACTGATCTTTCTGCCTACTACTGTTAGATTGTTAAAAGGCACCACTGACTTTGATCTGAAAGATCTGAAAAAGAGAAGTAAAATTAAAGTAAAGTTAATTATTACCTGAAGCAGTGTTCTTCTTACTAGAATTAGAAGAACTGTACATTAAAACAGACTTGTTCAATGGGAAATCTGAAATATTTTAAAATACCTATGGGTCACATTCCACCCTTATATTCAATAGCAGACTCAGTAGCAAATGTTCCATCATTGGAATCCTGCTGATGTAATACCTATTTTTGCATATTTCCCATATTGTAACTGGTGGGAAGATTAATGAAAGACTTCCAGCTCACCTCTTTCAAAACCATTTAGGTTTTTGTGTTTAAAAATTTCAGCTAAAATTCCTCATTATTTTGCAACTGAGAAGCTACTGAAATAGATAAGCAAACATCAATATCATGAAAGAGATGCCACAAATAGTTTAATAACAGTATCTGGAAATAAAATCTGAGGTAGTTAAAACATATTTGAAAATACATCAAATAAGCTCTAAAGTGAGAGCCCTACAGTTAACCCCAAGAAACATTAAGAATTAATTATTCAATAATTTTCTTCTTGCAGGAGACAGCAAGTAATTTTGGCAATTTTCTTTTCGCAGCAAGGAAGTCTCTGAAAACTGCATAGTTTTTTAAAACAATTAACAGTTTAGAACTTATTCTTCTCAAAATTCAAACACAATATTTTGTGTAGGAAAAGAAATCTGTACAAGAAACACCATTTTCTGTATAGGAAACACCATTTTATGCTCAGGAAACAACAGTTCTGCACAGAAATACTATTTTCTGCAGGAAGAATGCTGCTTCTTGTGCAGAAAATGTTGTTTTCTGCACACACACACACACAAACCAAGTGTAAATTTGGCTGAAGGTATGTCCTGAACCATGAAGAAAATCATCAGGCCAGAAATCCTCATCTTGACATCAGAGAAACATATTTTGACCATTAAAAACAAGCATTGTTTAATATTCTCCCCATCCCTAGATGAGAAAGCTGGAAAATGATGCCAGGGTAAAATGTAGTTCAGCCAAATTAATTAGGTGCATTAGAAACACTTGTTGCATAAACATAAATTCGCAAAAAAGAGTCAAAAGATCAAAACAAAGAAATAAGAAAGTAGGACTAACAAAATCCTAAGTAAAACCATCATATAATGCCAGCTAAACAGGTACCTACTGCACAAGACTGAAATCCAATGTACTACTTACCATTGTTCTGAAGAAAACCAGGATTATACATATCCTAAGCTTGCCTTGCATGATATATGTAATTACTATTGATAATTGTGATTTGAGAGACTTTCAAGAAGCAATGTGCACTTAGACTTAGAAATCTTAGACTGTGTAAGATTTCTGTGTAAACAAAATCATATATATAGGCTCAATAAGAGTGTTATTTTTCTTAACTAGAAAGCTCCACAGGGCCCTATGTAAGGGGAGGGTTATTCATATAGTACTACTCCCATATCTGTGGAGGATGAGTTCTCATATTTACCATGAATGGTGAAAATTGTAGATACCATCAAGAAAGACCATATTTTTTCAGATATGGGTTAGTGGAACTGCGGGTACCAGTTCACAGATATGGGGGTTGTACAGTATATAGAAATATCTCTGTGACTCTGTTTATTATTGTTGTACTAAGATTGAATTTCAGTCTTTCAAACAGTAGTAGAATTTTGTTTTATATTGCAAAGCATTTTTACAGATTAAAAATATATATAATTCTTGTTGTGAAGTTGTCTGTCATACTTGAAAGCTATTTGTCTATATTATACTCTGATAGATTATAACATGTCTGAAAGTATAACTACTGAATCAACCATATTTATTTATGTGTTCTCATCATTCTACAACTAAATGATCGTTGGTTTACTGTAGTTGGGATTAATCAAAAGTCTTCTAGCCATGCAAATACCCATTCTTGGATGGTGGAGAACTATTCATCAGTGCCCTCAATATAAAACTTTATTCACTGCAATTGAAGAAACAGCCACTGTGAATTCCTATTGGACATGGAGACAATTACCAGGCACATTAGCTGATACATGACTGGTAACACAATGTTGGTATTCAGCAAAAGGGCAGTATAGCACAAAGATTTATACTATACAGCCATTCTACTTAAGTTCCCTCCAAATATGTGATCAGAATTATCAGACTTTACATCTAGTAGTAGATGCAAGTTGTCCAGAAATCCAGAAATCAAATCCTATTTTGGCTCCTGTTAGACAGATTTTTGTTCACTACTGAGATAATGAATAATATTTTTAAAAAAATATGTAATCTTTATGTTGGGAATGGGGATTTCTCCAAGGAACAGAAGCTGCTTTACATTCACAGTAATACAGTGATGTGGAATTGGCTGAAAGTGAGACAAAGTGGCTTGGCCAAGGATATCCAGTGGGACCAAACATAACATTCAAACACAATAATTATACCTCATTACTAGGATATAATGAAGAGGAGTGGTAGCAAAAGAAGGCAATAAGACTTTATTTTTAAATAAATTTTAGTGTATCAAAAATATTAAATGACTTTTACCAAAAGATATAAGAGAACCTAAAAAGAATGCTGCATCTATTGAAAATAGGCCACATACTTAAATGTCCTCTGCAGAGTATATTTAATTTAACAAAAAATCAAATCAAAAGGAAGAGCCTCCCTTTTATGGCATAATTACTGCTAGTGATGTATTACTGCAGCTAAGTGTCTAATTTCTTGTTAGTTTCCAATCGTATTTCATTGCACATTCCTTCTGTTTAATATGTATGAAGCTGTTTGGTGAAAGAAAAATTGTTCCACATTAGATACTAATCATAGATCTGGACTTTTTAATTATGCATTTTAGATTATTTTAAATTATAAAAATGATTAATTGAGGTCTAAGAGGATGATCACTTAGAAGTCTTAGGAGAACACACATGGAATAATTCACATTTCCCCAACTTTAGATACTATACATAGGCCTGTTACAGACTGCCAAAATAAAGCTGCTTCGGGTCTCTTTGGAGGTATGCTATTTAAATGATGCATGGGTCCTAAGAGTCTGGAGGTTGCGCCAAAGCCACACTCCATTCCTAAGCACTGAAGTGCAGCTTTGGTGCAGCTTCCAGATTCTTAGGGTGCATGCATCATTTAAACAGCATACCTTCAAAGAGACCCGAAGCAGCTTTATTTTGGCAGTCTGTAACAGGCCATAGTGAAACATCTTTAATGGACCCACCTATTTAAGAAAACAGCTATCTACAGGAGCCAGAGTATCTGGTAATCTGTGAATCTTTTTGGTGTGCTAAGGCCCCAACACTGAAGTGTCAGTGCCGGCAGTGCAAATGTAGCAGGCAGTGAAGGGGGGGAAACCCTCTCCTTAGACTCATATGGGAGGATTTAGACTGTCAGCTAGGTTAGAACTAAATTGTATAGGGCTTTATAGGCCATAACCAGCACATGAACTATGCCCAGAAAAAGATTGGTATTTGGTGAAGCTGTTCTAATTAGCCCCTGTTAACAAAGGGCTGTACTCTATCCATGTACTGTTTATGCTGCCAACCTACTTTATTGCACTAACTGAATACAGAACTCACACCACAGTGGTGCATGCTTTCATTGTACAACAGTCAGTATACACACAATCAAAGTGTGTCACTTAGCCTTACAAAGGTTGTACAATGGATATTCCCACAGTTTTCACGTCATGCAACCATAATCATTATATGCTTGTGTAATGTCCTAAAAAGTGTCAGCATATATCACAACGAAGATCTGAGGCAAAACCAGTTGCCTGATACCAGAAACATTATCAACATCTTATAGCAAAAAGATGAACTGACTATCTAGGTCTGTTAAATGTAATTAATAACATATGACTAGTATAACTAATTCTGGGATGTGGTGGCTTAGTGGTTAAGACACCAATTCTGTTGATTTGAAGATTGGAAGGTTGGTAGGTTGAGGCCTGAGTGCTGCATGATGGGGTGAGCTCTTGTCACTAGTCCCAGTTTCTTCCAACCTAGCAGTTCAAAAGCATGCAAATGCAAGTAGATATGTAGGTAACACTTCGGTGGGAAGGTAACAGCATTTGGTGAAGTCCTGCTGGCCACATGACCACCAGAGCAGTCCTCAGGGAACGCTGGCTCTTCAGCTTAGTAACAGAGATGAGCACAGCCCTCGACAGTTGGTTGCAACTAGACATTCATGTCAAGGGACCATCTTTACCTTTGCTTTTAGTATAACTAAAAATAGCTGAAATGACAATGGTTCCATAGGTCAACTACTTACATGTAGCAAGATAAACAGTAGAGTTCAAACAGAAACAAAAAGCAACACATCACATGTGGTGACTATAGTTGATTTATATTGTTTCTGTTGAGCTAGGTAAAGAGTAAGGTGGACTGAATAAACTACTTTTCATTTACGTTTTTAAAGTTTACTATTGTCATGTATGCTAATGTCATGTATGGCATTTACAGAGTTTCATCCACTATAATGGATACGTTAAGTTATAATGGATAAGTTAACTTC
The DNA here is from genome assembly GCF_019175285.1 of Sceloporus undulatus. Taxonomy (NCBI): domain Eukaryota; kingdom Metazoa; phylum Chordata; class Lepidosauria; order Squamata; family Phrynosomatidae; genus Sceloporus; species Sceloporus undulatus. The sequence continues at coordinate 213,113,812 of NC_056525.1, read as the reverse complement.
ATTCATTTGTTGTTTCTTTAGAGGCCATCTAAAGCAGGTTTTTAAAAAAGAAAGTGGAAAGTTTTGAAGGTTACAGAAGAAAAATGGAATCTTTCTTGTCATTTTTTTTTTCTTTTAGTTCCAGGTATCCAGTGGAGTTCAAGCCTGAAAACAAGACTCAGCCCATGCAAATGAACATCACCCAGGGTCAAGGTGTTTCCCAGCTGACAATAGATCACTAATTAAAGAGACACAAATCCTCCTCCCACCCTGAAACCTTGCCATTCACCAACAGACCAATACACAGATTAACAAGTAAATCACTTCCTCTCACCTAAGGGTTACACAGTATATATATATGACACACTCTTCTTTGCCACCATTCTTTAAAAATGCCAGCAGCAGATGTAGGTGAAACATCAGGAATAAATTCTTCTAGACCACAGCCACATAGCTTGAAAAACCCACACAAAAACTATGGATGCCAGCCATGAAAGCCTTGACTTCACACTGAAAACAATTGTTGGAGAATTTTGTTACCAAAGAGTTTAAAACAAGTAAACAACTGCAGTGTTTACAGAACCCATGCCATCTTGAAATACAGAGGCTGCTTCTAGTGTCTACTGTGTAATCATAACTTCCTAATTTTGAGTTACAAAACAGTTTTATGTCCTTGACTTATACTTTACACAGTTGATTCTGTCAGTCTGGCTGATGTGCCAAGTTTTATCCATCCCTTACAAAAGCTGAGTGCTTGGTGTAATAATTGTTATTTTTGAGTGTGTAATCTTCAAACACCCTCTATTAAAATAATTGCTTTCGAGAAAACAGTTTAACACATTCACAATTACATACCTCTCTTAATGGATGCTGAAACTGAAGTACTACATAATATACATCTTTTTTCTGTCAATTTCTGTTCATACTAGATTTTGGAGTGATTTATTGGATGGATTTCATGAAAAGGTATGCCATTAAAAGACATTACGCTTCTTCAAGTTTGGATATTATTTGCTGCCATCTAATATCAAGTATGGCCAATGTCTCTCCTTTCAACAACTTTTTTCAACAGGGTCACATTGGATCCTTGAAATACAATATAAATAGGTAGATGTCTAATGCACTGGAAAGATAATTGATTGCTTGTTAATTCTAGGCTTTAGTTGGTTAATGCACTCAATGGATCATTGCAAAGTAAGGGAGTGTTCCAAGCCTATCTGCCCATGTACACAATAATATGGAGTAGACTACAGATGATCCATGCATTCCTGATCACACACGTACCCACATTGCAAGTTTCTTTCACTATAGAAAGAGGAGGAATCATGCTTATGATTACATGACTGGCTGAACATGTGGAACACTTCTGTCAAATGTATTTGTTTTTAATGTTTGTATCCCATAGTGAAAGATAGGAGTTACTTTATATCTCCATTCTGCAAATGTCTTGTATGAACCAGACATTTGACTAAACTGACCCCAGGCTTAAACTGTTGTGGGATACATTAACTTAAAGGAGACTATGGTCCGAAACACACGGGCCAAATGATGTGAATTCTGGTAGCTTTCAGGGTGTAGCATTTAGATGATGCACTCCCTGTACATGGCCAGAAGCTCGGTGGAGGGCATTCAAATGTTTTTACTCAGTACTAGTGTCACAGTCTCTCAGCCTCAGATAATGACAGTGGCAAACCTCCACTAAACAAATCTTGCCAAGAAAACCCCAATATAGGTTCACCTAAAGGTTGCTATAAGTCAGAAACTGAAGGCACACAACAATCAAGTATCCTTACCCTAATTCCAATATATATTTCAGTTTTAGAGCAAGTTTGTTGTCGTGTAAATATCTGTTGAATATTACAGTTTTAAAAATACTTTTGATAATAGTTATCAAATAGACAAAAATATCAGATCTCTCTCTCTCTGTGTCTCTCTGCCTCCGCTCCAAGTTATCAACCTTAGATTTAGTTATCATTTTTTTTTTCATTCTTACTGGAAAGACCTTGCAATAATTAGCTAAATTTCTTCATTTCTATCTTTCTCACTCTTGTGTTTATCTAGACTGACACTGTGCTAAAACTTGTTTCCACCTTCAAACTATCTGAGGACCTTATCACACGAGGAAAATTGGAAGGTTAAACTGGTCAGAATCCGGAGTCATCAAGGGCATTAGGCACAATTTCACAATTTGATATCAGATGACACTGAGAATCCAAACAGAAAGTGACGTGAAACAGGGAGTAGGTATTTTTGGAAAAATACCGTGTTTTCATTTCCAGTTCATTCATGAATATGCTGTGTTTGTTCATTTGCTGTAATCCAAAAACCACCTGCAGGAATCTCCCTGTTCCCAGATTTCCCATGGTCCCTTTATTCTTAAAGGGACACACACACACATTATTTCCCTCATGGCTGATCTCTTCCTCCTGCAGCCTCTGAAAGGAAACAGCTGGCAGAGACAGTTTCTGGGGCAAAAATCATTTTTCTCCACATTTTCCTTCCCTCGCTGGAGTATGTGTGTATATGCACTTGTGGAAATGACAGTTCTGAGCATGCTCAAAAAAGTTGTTTCCAACCTATCAACACGATTTGTCTGCATCTGTCTGAAACCCAAATTTGCTTTCTACTCACTTTCTCTCATAAGTTATATGCTTTTGACCCATTGTTGTGCTCTGTGTATGATAATTGTAGCAGAAACCACTGGCTTAGATAAACAACCAAGCTGACCCACTGTCACAGAAGGCACAGTTTTATTATAGCCAGGACCCTCCTGCATCGGAAGGTGCAAGAGAGACCATGAATATTCTTTACACCAGGTTTTATGCACAAGCACGATACAGGAAAACCAGACCCCCAAACTCTCACCCCACCCCTGATTGTATTAATATGTATACTTTATCATGTTAGCAAATGAACATGTTTATGCATTTTAAAATAGCAGAAATTGTTCTAGTTCATTGTGACAATGTTTATCCTCTTCTGTTCAGGATATTTCACCTTATCAAGTGGCACAAACAGTTTATAAAAGCATTTATAATATAATTCTTCAATCAGGTGCACAATCACTTCATAATCATTAGTGAATTTGCTTAATTTTCTGGGATGTTAACATTTTAACCATTTTTGGGTTGGAAACACATCCAGCTAAAGTGAGTAATTCAAGGACAAGCTGCTATATTCTGAATCTTACATCTCTCTAGACCATTTAACATTGCTCACATAACATGACCACTTTCTTTCTCAGCAAGTAAATTCTGGATAGGTAGGAGAAAGACTCATGTAGACTTTGGATTTCAAAAATATGCTACTATTGATGATGATGATGATGATGATGATGATGATGATGATGATGAGTTTTATTTATAAACCGCTTTTCCGCAGTGATCAAAGCAGTGTACAGGTAACAATGATCTTCTCTAAACATATTAAACAGGAAACAGGAAAGGAGGAGGAATAGCACTATTTGTCAGAGATATTTACACCAGTGAAGACATCCAGGACATCAATCATGGAAGCCAGGTGGAGAGCATCTGGATAAAAATTAAAGGGGAGGGAAACAACAAAGATGTTATGATGGGAGTCTACTACAGACCCCCAAGTCAGACTGAGGAATTGGATGATATCTTTCTAGAACAGATGACCACATTCTCAGAAAGGAGAGATGTAGTAGTGATGGGCGACTTCAACTACCCTGAAATTTGCTGGAAGTCAAACTCAGCCAAATCCTCAGGGTCTAGCAAATTCCTCACTTGCCTGGAAGACTATTTCATGGTCCAAAAGGTGGAAGAGGTAACAAGGGGGTCATCTATTTTAGATCTGATCCTAACCAACAAGGATGATATGGTTAATGGGGTGCAAGTGGTGGGATCATTAGGTAGAAGTGACCACGCTCTCCTGGAGTTTGTTATACAATGGAAAGGAGAAGCCAGGCATAGTCAGACACACATTCTAGACTTTAGGAGAGTAGATTTCAGTAAACTTAGAGAAGTATTGAGGGAGATCCCATGGTCAGAAATACTAAAAGATAAAGGACTTCAGGACAGATGGGAGTTTCTCAAAAGGGAGATACTGAAGGCACAATTTCAAACAGTTCCAGTGAGAAAGAAAAACGGGAGGTGTTTCAAGAAACCAGGATGGATGACTAAGGAACTTTCAACTGAGGTGAATTTTAAACGGAACATGTGGGGGGAAATCACCAAAGAGGAATTCAAACAAATAGCAAGCACATGTAGGGATAAAGTCAGAAAAGCTAAAGCGCAAAATGAACTCAGGCTTGCTAGAGAGGTTAAAAACAATAAAAAGGGCTTTTTTTGGATATGTCCGCAGCAAAGGGAAGAAGAAGGACATGGTAGGGCCACTGTGTGGAGAAATGGCAAAATGCTAACAGAAGACAGAGAAAAGGCAGAATTACTCAACACCTTCTTTGCCTCAGTCTTCTCAGAAAAGGAAAAGGGTGCTCAACCTGAGGATAATGGAGCTGAGGACAGATTAGGGGAATTTCAGTACAGAATAAGTAAAGAGACAGTAGAGGAATACCTTGTTAATCTAAATGAATTTAAGTCTCCAGGACCAGATGAACTGACTGGAGGAGGGCAAACGTTGTTACCATCTTCAAAAAGGGGGAAAAAGAGGATCCCAACAATTATCGTCCAGTTAGTCTCACATCAATACCAGGAAAGATTCTGGAGCAGATCATTAAACAGAGGGTCTGTGAACATCTAGAAGGCAATGACATAATCACAAAAAGCCAACACGGGTTTCAGAAAAAGAAGTCATGCCAGACAAACCTTATCTCTTTCTTTGATAAAATTACGAGCTTGGTAGATGAGGGGAATGCTGTGGATGTAGTGTATCTTGATTTCAGTAAGGCCTTTGACAACGTTTCCCATGACATTCTTGCAAACAAGCTTGTAAAATGTGGGCTAGACAAGGTAACTGTTACATGGGTTTGTAATTGGTTAACCGGCTGAACCCAAAGGGTGCTCAACAATGGCACCTTTTCATCCTGGAGAGAAGTGACCAGTGGGGTCCCACAGGGCTCTGTCCTGGGGGCAATGTTATTCAACATCTTTATCAATGACCTGGATGACAGAATTGGGAGTATACTTATCAAATTTGCAGGTGACACAAAATTAGAAGGAATAGCTAATACTTCAGAGGACAGGATCAAAATTCAAAATGACCTGAATAGACTAGAAAGCTGGGCCAAAGCTAACAAAATGAAATTCAACACGGAGAAATGTAAGGTACTGCACTCAGGGCAGAAAAAATAAAATGCACAGATATAGGATGGGGAACACCTGGCTGAATGAAACTACATGTGAAAGGGATCTGGGAGTCCAAGTGGACCACAAGTTGAACATGAGTCAACAGTGCGATGCGGCAGCTAAAAAGGCCAATGTGTTTTTGGGCTGCATCAACAAAAGTATAGTGTATAGATCAAGAGAAGTAATAGTGCCACTGTTTTCAGCTTTGGTCAGGCCCCACCTGGAATATTGTGTCCAGTTCTGGGCATGACAATTTAAAAAGGATGTTGAGAAACTGGAGCGTGTCCAAAGGAGGGCGACTAAAATGGTGAAAGGTCTGGAAACCATGCCCTATGAGGAACGACTTAGGGAGATGGGGATGTTTAACCTGGAGAAGAGAAGGTTAAGAGGTGATATGATAGCCATGTTTAAATATTTGAAAGGAAGTCATATTGAGGAGGGAGCAAGCTTGTTTTCAGCTGCTCCAGAGAACAGGACCCGGAACAATGGATGCAAGCTGAAGGAAAAGAGATTCCACCTCAACATTAGGAGGAACTTCCTGACAGTAAGGGCTGTTCGACAGTGGAACACACTCCCTCGGAGTGTAGTGGAGTCTCCTTCCTTGGAGATCTTCAAACAGAGGCTGGATGGCCATCTGTCAGGGATGCTTTGATTTGGATTTCCTGCATGGCAGGGTGTTGGACTGGATGGCCCTTGTGGTCTCTTACAACTCTATGATTCTATAATTCTATGATATTAAATCTATTTTCAGTTTTCATATGAGCTTATATAACCAAAACTTCTCCAGAGATTTGGAATAATAATATCTTTTGCAAATTGGAATTAATACATAAATTATTTATAATATATTTTCAAAACCAGCATGGCTATCAGATACCCTATATGCTGCCTGAAAGGAGATGTAGGATTGGCTATGTGGCACACAGTTTTGTCCTCCCAGAGAGAAAAAAAAGTGAGGGGTCTGAGAGGAACATGATGGGTACAGCCATTGCCCCTACTTCCCCCTCCCCCCAGCTTCTTCCACATGAAGCATTTGCCGCACACTGCTTAATGATGATAACAGCCTGATGATAAATATATCTGTCATGTATTCTGTTCTAAAGTGGATGGGGTCATTTATAGAAGCTGAATTTAAAGGAAAGTTGAGGTGCAACAGAGGACATGCTTCTGGTCTATAGTAAGAGTATGAGATGTTAGTGTGGGGAGCCATATTTTCCCCATAAAGCAAGAGAGGTGTGGAGATGAAATTATCTCAAACTCCATACCCTTCAACATTTAATAAGGACACAGGTAGCCAATCAAGATCACAGTGTGGTCAAAAAGCTGTGGCCAGACAACAAATCATTAATGAGGAAGAGCACACAAAGCACCCACCAATGGCACTGCCTTTCCATTGTGGTGAGATCGCATGCTCCTGCAAGATAGGCATTTGCTGAGGAGCCAGACAAAGTGTGCCAAAGAGCTACTGGGCAGGACTAGTTGGAGGTGACACTGACAGAGGATCAGTTACAGACAGCAGCAGTGGCACTAAAGCTAACACTTGTTAGTGCTGCATAGAAGGAGTCAGGCAAACCTCCTTTTGAATATGTATTTCACATGATAACCCTATGATGGGACAACTCAAAATGAATCAAGAGGTTTTCCTTGGTCAGATGACACTGAACATGATAGTGGAGTAGAGCAGAGGACAACTACATATAGTGCTGTTACTAATGAGGCAGTTGGACTTGAGCTAAGACATTCAGCTGATTGTGTGATCAGAGGTGAAAGGAAAATCTGAAGCTGCACAAAATCTCATTGTTTGAGGTTTTTAAGCAGAGGCTGGATGGCCATCTGTTGGGGGGTGCATGGCAGGAGATTGGACTGGATGGCCCTTGTGGTCTCTTCCAACTCTCTGATTCTATGAAAATATTGTAAGAACACAGAGAATTTTCTGGTCAGGTTTTTGGGAAACTTTCCTTCTCCTCTCTTGTGTTCTGCTTGTGATTGTTTCAAGCTGTCTTCATGTCTGTGATGCCATTATTTTGTTCTTATTTGTTCTGACAATTGCATTGATTCATTTCATGCTGATGCAGATTGCTTCATCCACTGTTCTTGTTGAAAGCATGCATATAATTCCCTAGATCCAAGATGTCAATGTAAAAAAAAATTTTAAAAAATTCCAAGAACAAAAATAATGGGAGAAAATTGTGGATTACATGGGTTTCAATTTAGAACTTGGAAACAACAAGGAATACCACCATTGTAACATGTTGTAATTCAGGTGCCTGTAATGTGCTACTTTGATGTAATAAGACATAATAAGTATGCATTCCAAAAATAATGCAACTATCTGGGTATGATATTATTTCCACAAAACAAGTAGTATCGTTACTTAAATATGCTTCTAAAGAGCAGTAGCCTAGCTTGGCCCTTGAAGCCCACCTCAAAACCCAGCAAGTCACACAGAAAGACAGAGTCCTGTGGTGCTGGCAAGCAGGAAGTGGTGGGATGATTAATTCCTACCATTCCTACCAGTAAGCAGTATTATGCTGACCATAAGCATGGATTCTTGTAGGATCTGGTCAAATCTTGTCATCACACCACCACTAGCTGGCAAAAGTTTAAATATTTGAAGGGATATTGAGGAGGGAGCAAGATTGTTTGCTGCTGCTTCAGAGAATAGGACCCGGAACAATGGATGCAAGCTACAGCAAAAGAGATTCCACCTCAACATTAAAATAAAATAAATAAATAAATTTTATTTATATACCACTTTTCCAAAAAGATCAAAGCGGTTTACATAGAGTTTAAAACCAATTACAAAACACATCATGAAATAGATAAAACCAAGAGCACTAAATACAATATACAATCTAAAAACAATCATTCAATCAATCAATCAATAGGGTGAGGTAGAGAGTCAATGGGATCAGAGTACACGACTTCATTTTCCAGGGGGGAAGGCTTGACAGAAGAGGAAGGTTTTAAGCCTCTTTTTAAATGTTTCCAGCAGGGTGATAAGACGGAGCTCATCGGGAAGACTATTCCAGATTTGTGGGGCCACTACTGAGAAGGCCATCTGGGAAGTAATAACATATTTAGAAGGTGGAATTTCCAACAAGTTCTTCCCGGTTGTTCTGAGTGTGTGGGGCGGATTATATGGGGAGGTGTGGTAGGGCTTTATAGGTAATAACCAACACCTTGTATTGCGCTCGGAAGCGAATAGGCAGCCAGTGCAGATCTTTCAGAATAGGTGTTATATGGTCAAACCTGGACGCACCGGTGACCAATCAGGAGGAACTTCCTGACAGTAAGGGCTGTTTGACAGTGCAACACGTTCCCTCCAAGTGTAGTGGAGTCTCCTTCTTTAGAGGTCTTTAAACAGAGGCTGGATGGCCATTTGTTGTTGATGCTTTGATTGAGAGTTCCTGCATGGCAGGGGGTTGGACTGGATGGCCCTTGTGGTCTCTTCCAGCTCTATGATTCTGTGATTTTAAGTGAGTTGGATACATCATTCTTCATCACCTCATTCGCAGCATTTCAGAATGCCATCCTTCAGTGCAGCTGGCTGGATTTTAAGATGGGTTTGGGGAGCTTTTGTAATAAAGTAAGGTAATGGCACCATGATCATAAACATGAATATAAAACAGTTGCATTTCACAGTCAGAATGACATTTCATTCAGGATATCAGAATAGAAAAACATCCCCCATATGTTCGTACACCGTATTTCTATCACTGGTGTGACACATAGGAAGCACCATCCAGCCAATCTCTGTCATCAGGCATGAAATACTAATTCAAGTATCAAGGTCCCAAGCCATTAGGGCTTTGAATGCCAGCACCAGCATCTTGAATTCAGGCCTTAAGTGTATTGGCAGCTTCTCTTGCTGCAGTTCTCAATGGTGCCAGAAATTTCCTCCAAAAAAACTCTTTAGGAGTCAGTTTCAAATTAACGGAGTGTTGTTTTGTTGATCTTTTAAAAAAAAAAATAAGCCTCAGCAATCAAACATATATTCTTCAAACTATCAGATGTACAGTAGCCAAAACAGCAAGAATTATTTTCAGTACCAAGCAAGATTTTTTATTTCCTGAAGCATAGTAGTAAATGGTGCCCCTCCCACACACACACAGGTCAAGGCCCCTAGTAACCATAGCCAGCCAAGTTATTTTGACACACAAGGCAGAAATTTCCCAAGTGCCCGTTACCATATCTGGTGGTACAAATAAACTACAAATTAAACAATAACAATTATATTTCTCTTGCATGGTAGCCGAGATCTGTCTTAGATGGCTGTCTCACTTTGTCCAATGACATGGCTGGCCTTGATTCTTTTGGCTTGCCTAATTTTTGAGCAAGGGCATTTGATGTACTTTAAAGGAGAATCTGTACAGCAGAACAATTTTCAGTACGTTGGATGCCATAAAATTCATTCTTTTGAAGAGCCATTATGTCCTACTGTGCAGTGAAAAGAAAAGCACTGGAACAAATTCCTGACTAGAGTATAGAATTGCCAAAGCAGAAAAGAAGTATTCTCTCAGGTGCAAGGCTGAGTAGAAAGCCGTTTAATCCTTGTATAATCAGATACTTATTGAACAAGCCTTTTTTATTCTTCTTTTTCTTCTGTGAAAACAAGGATGCAAAGAATAATGTTTTAAAAATCTAAACTGTGAGCTCCAGGTAATTCCAGGGAAAAACATGTGCAAAGAAATTTGTTTCATGCTACCGAAATTTCAAATCTATCGAAACTGAAAATATTACACTAGTGGCGCATGGCTTCCATAAAAGTGGGACAGTCAATCTAGTCTGAATTACAGGAGCTTATAGCATTACTAATAAACCCGATTTAATTCTTCCAAGATACATTTGAATTCGGGATGCAGCCAGGTATTATCACATGAATTTTGTCCTAAAATTAATGTCTTATAGGTAACACTGTTATTTATAATGTATTACTTCAAAGTTCTGGGAATGGCTGCCATTGTTACATTGCTGTTGCTTAGAATCAAATGACATATTACTCTTAATGTAGCATTAGAAGCTATGGAGTGTATCCACTTGTTAGAGTCAGCTAGTGTATATGCTTTGAATGAATGAGAACCTGATAAGTCCACAGTTTGTAAATTACATTGATTCAGTAGGACTATTCCAGTTGAGCTAACACATTTAGTTCTGCCTTGGTTTCCCCTCCTTATTTAATTGTAAGCAATTTTCAAATAGACCATAGCAACAGAGGCGGGAGGATTAATTCTTCCCTCTTTAGCCCATTCCTTTGAGAAGGAAAAGCTGCTCAATGAGTTAAAGTTACCAAGCTATCTTTCAATTGGTGTATGTAACCCAAGATCATGTTGTAATGTTGCTCACCTATAGGGTTGTTCAGCCTGATTAATTTCAAAACTGGTACGTGCATCATAAACCATAGGCTTCCACCAGATTACATGTTTTGGTATGCAGTGCAGATAAAAGATTTGTACAGAAACTATTCCAAAGGGGTTGAGATTAATCATTTACGACTAGCCCAAGCTACTTTTAAATTTTATTTCCATGAATTATGTAGCGAAGAAGAAAATTTGCTAGAATATTTTAAAGACCAATTTACTCTATTTTACTGTCAAGCTTGCATAAAAATGTCAAACTGTATGCATTTCCTACCCAAGAATATCTGGGACACACAATTTTTCAAAACCTAACAGAAGGTAAAACAGATGTTAGATTGACTATAAATTTTAATTCCATGTTGCATTAATTATTGGTGACAGAATGTCTATAACTAGAGTGGACACTTCCTTACTGGAATTTCTTGTTTGAGAAATAAATTCTCTACAAATTCTGTACTAAGATCTCTGAGTACATGGTTTAATACATTCTGACAGCAATTCAATAACTATATTTGAAATGCCTGTTGTCTGAAATTATTTCCCACTATGTGACAAGGGATTAATTTAGAATTCATTTGAGAGGACAAAACTCAACCTCACTTTAGGAACTGAATCACCACTCACACAGTACTTTTCTCTGTGATGGTAGAAAGTCAATCAGTGTTTGAATCAATGACAGAAACCAAGGTCAAGAGAACAAACACAGTATTCACACAGGGCCTAGTGATATTTACTGTTTTTGCAAAACCCTGTAAAACAGAGAATACATAACTTTTGGTTCCTCTTCTATGTATCTTTGCACAGGAAGAATTTGCATTCCATGTATGTTTGCTACTCCAGAGGTTATGGGATGAGAAAAGGAGGGGAGAGTCAAAGATGGAGGAGGAACTGACCACAATTTTTATTGGTTACACCTTACTTTATTCAGTTGGATCCAGTCATCAGGGCATTCTAGCTCACATGCTGGGGCATCTCAAGGGACTGGCAAGATATGAGGACCACTAAGGTATGAGTGTGACCCAACTACATGCATCCCTTCTTTCGCCTGGGAGTGAGGCAGCATTCTTAACCAAGCAGGCATCCAATCACTTAGGGGGAGCCCTACCATTGGGGGAAGGGTTGCAGGAAATATAACCATGGATCCCCAGAAATGGACTTTTACAAATGACCACCATGTCACCAGAATGAAGTTGTGATATGTATTCATTCTATGTATCAGAACAATGGCAACTGCATGAATTGCTATGGGCAGGGGAAAAACCTGTGAATATGATGCTCAGTATGTGCCTGCTAATAAAATGTATTCTTAGCTCAAATATCTCCCAATTATACTCATGGCAATACCAAAAACTAGTAATTAAGGAGAGTGCATAGGGAAGTCCAAGCTATCATATTTCTGGGAAGATAGATTTACACAAGTACATAATTCTGCAAGTAAGTAAATAATGATAGAGACTGAATATATCCCTATAACCTAGTGTATTTACTCATGCAAATCTAGAAATTTTAGTAAAAAAAAAAAAATCAATCCATGGATCAATGTAAGTACTGTACCTTATATAAAAAAGTAACCATCTCTTCCTGAGTAGAATGGTGCAAGGCAAGAGATTAGTCAATCCTGGGATGATGATGATGATGATAATAATAATAATAATAATAATAATAATAATAATAATAATAATAAAGCATTAACTCCCTCTACTCTGTCCACTGTGACATATAAAAATATGAAATGAACAAGACAAGGCTTTTAAAGAGGAGTTGTTTAATACAGACGTAATGTGAATCAGTGGGTACATGGCAATAGAGCAACAATCAAAATTCAGTTTTTGCTTTTGAACACAGTAGTTCTTCGTATCCATAGATTCTGCTTCTACAAATTAAATCATCCACAGATTGAAAATATATATATATTTTAAAAAACCCAAAAGCAAACCTTGATTTAGCCAGTTTATATAAGGGACACATTTTATTTTCATATTATATATAATGGAACCTAAGAATCCACGGATTTCAGTATCCATGGGAGCAGAGTCTGGAACCAAACCCCAACAGATACGAAGAGCCTACTGTACTATTAAAGTTTCCTGGAAATTGCCATCAAATCCTGCTTCTGGTTTTTGCCTATTTCAAGGCATGTGCCTCAATATAATGAATTAAATTGGGGTTGGAAGAATCAAGTGGATCTCCAGATGTTGCTGGACTGTAATTGTCAGTATTTCTCTCTGTTAGCTGTGTAGACTGGGGCTGCTAGGACTTGTAGTCTATCAAATGTGACATGATTTCCACTTCTGAGTTGGATGGATCATTAGAATGCTCCTCTCGTGATATGTTTTATAAAAGCATTCTAATCCTAAAATAATCTCACATTTTATCATGATTTATTATTAAAGGGTCATTCACACTTTTTTGAAGGAAAGGATTCACATCTCTGCACCAATCCAGAACCAATTCAGGATCAGTTTGGAGTTCCCACTATGTATACTGTGATTGAATCTCTCTATGCCATTTTAACCATCTTGCCTTTCACATTTACCACCGTATCAATTTAAAATGGAGGCACCTCCATTGCTGGGAATGATGCAGCACGATCCAAATCAATTTGGTAGCATGGTCACACTACTGAAGATGCGGATTGCTGTGATGCTTAAAAAATGCACCTGCTTAAATGAGATCCCCCCTCCCCTCAACTTGCACCAAGTGCAGTCAGGGGAACTGTGAACTTCATGGAAATAAACTGGTTCCACACCAGTTTATTTCTGTAGTGTGAATGGGTCCAGTGAATCCCATATGGCTGGCTCAGCTGATTCTCTTTATTGGGCTGCCTCTGATGGTGTTTGCTTAGTGGCACTGAGGAGGGTGATCCATCAGCACAGAATGGAGTGTTATACCCAGCTTCTACAAATTAGTGAGCTAATCCTTTTATTTGTTGGATCTTCCATGAATAACTGCCTGAGTAAACCAAGTGTTTGCCAAATGGTGCTGGATGTTTCTGACTGAGTTAACATATTTATTTGCTGGGAAGGTATCAGGAAACGAGCTCTCCAGGCAAGACAGTGACAGACCAGAAAGTGACATTTCTATAACTATGGCACTGTTATATAACTGCCTATTTTGTTGTTCTTGCTGTGTGTGCTTAGTTGCACAAGGGGGAAAAGACACTAGTTTTAGACTCTAGGTATACTTAGAGAAAGAGTAGTTTTGAATTTATTTATTTATTGCCCTTTTATCATGGGATCTCAGGCTGACAAATAGATAAAACAACATTAAGCAACTGAAATGTTTCCAGATTAAAAACCAGTAAATAATATAAACAAAATAAAAACATATTAAACAACTCAACAAGTAGCTTTAAAGAGCTTTTTTAAAAGGGTTCACACACACACACACACACACACACACACACATATATATATATATATATATATATATATATAGAGAGAGAGAGAGTACATGCTTAAACGTAAATTAAGCCCCAGAGGTTTTAATAAAGAGGCATGCCTTGACCTGTCACTTTTGTTGTTAACTTTATTTACATGCTGCCTTTCTCCCAAAGTGAGACTCAAAGCAGCTTAGAAACTAAAGGATTATGATGTAGTTAAAAACATAGAAAAGAACATTAAAATAGAATTAAACTATTAACTATATAAAAACAACTTAACACATACTCTTAAATAATGAAAATCCATTAAAACCAATAAATAAAACCATAAAAAACAAGGAAAAGAAAAAATATATAGAAGCCTATTAAGAGCCAGCATAGTGTAGAGGCTTGAATGTTGGACTTCGACACTAGAAGGCCCAGGTTTGAATCTCCACTTGGCCATGGAAATATGCTAGGTGACTTTCGGCAAGCCACACTTTCTCAACCTTAGAGGAAGCCAAGGGCAAACCCCTCTGAACAAATTTTGCCAAGAAAATCATGTGATAGGTTCACCTGAGGTTCATCATACAGTAAGTCAGAAATGGCTTGAAGACACACAAATCAACAATGATGTGAAATGAAATATAGCTATAATGTTTCCTAACACATCTTCCTTTCTAGCATGCTATTTTAGCAGCAGAAGTTGTGGCAATGTGATAGCATACACAGATTGCTGGCAAAATGTTCTCCAAAGAAAATGCAGAAGTTGTATATGCACTAAGCATGTGGCATAGGGCAACTCCTGGAGCTGTGTTGAGTAATAAGGTAACCACAATTTCTGATGACAGTATATCATTTTGGATGGGAGAACAAGAACAGATTATGAAGAGCTCCAAAATAATTTCTCCAAACTGAGAGAGTGAGCATTAAAATAACAAATCGAAATTCATTTTAAACAAAAGTGGCACATATTGGGGGAAGGGAGAAAACCGACTTCCCATACGCAGTGATGGGAGCTGAGCTGGTTGTGACTGACCAAGAAAGGGATTTGGAGATTTTTTTCATAGCTCAATGAAAACACTGAAGTAGTATGCTGTTATTGTAAACAAAACAAGACAAAAACACCCTACCAAATTCCATGTTGAGCATAATTAGGAAATGGCAATATCATTCTGTCCATATACTAATTCATGATGTTGCAAATACTGAATACTGGGTATAGTTCTGAGCATTGAAGTTAAGGAAGATATTATAGATCTGGAAAAAGTACTGAAAACTCCAACCAAAATTATCAAGTACTAGAGCCCATCAGACTGGTTGCAATGTGTGGGGCCATTTCACTTAGAAAAGAAGTCATTAAGGGGAGACATGGAAGACATATAGAAAATCATGTATCTGTCATAACCCTGGATCATTTACCAAAACAGAATGCTGTGAGTTTTAGAAGAGATTAAAAAAATGTACTTCATACAGTTATACTTAAACTGTGGGATTCACAGGATCTCTACAACTGAGAGGATGAGCATTAAAATGACAAATGAAAGTTAAAGTAAGAATGCGTAAACTGATACATGTGGGACAAAAAAACTAAACCTCTCACATACACTGATGATATCTCAGTAAAAGTATCTCGGGGTTGCCACTGACAGCCCAGTGATAATGTCAAACTAGTGTGTGGCTCCGGTGAAAAAGGCAAACTCCATTTAAAAAAGGAACTGAAATTCACCTGTCAAGTGTCATACTGCCCTTATACAAAGCCATGGTGTGACCATATTTGAAATACTGATCATTACATCTTAAAAAGTATATATTTCTGGAAAATGACTACCAAAGTGTTCACAGGACTGGAGCAACTCCCCTACAGGGAAAAGTTAAAACATTTGAATCTCTTCTACTTTTCAAAAATGGTAAGTAAGAAGAGACATAATGTAGATTATAAAATTCTGTATGGTATGCAAAAAGTAGATGGGAAGAAACTTCCTCCTCTTTCATAATACCAGAGTCCATGGTCATCCACTGAAACTAAATGGGAGATTCAGAATGATAACATGAACTACATCTCCACAGAATGCATAATGAAAACAGAAATCACTGGCATTGGTTGTAGTTGAGGCTGGCAACTTGGATGGTTTTAAAGGGGAATAGGGTGAATCAACTGGGCATCAGTAGCTACTAGTCAGGATATCTATATATTACTTTTAGTACAGCCACTGTTACATAGTGGTTTGAGTCTTAGACTATGATTCTGGAGACCAGGGTTAGATTTCCAGCTTGGCCATGGAACCCACTGGGTGACCTTGGGCAAGTCACATTCTCTCAGCCTCAAGGGAAGGCAACGGCAAACCTCCTGTGAACAAATGTTGCTAAGAAAACTCCATGATAGGTTCACCTTAGGGTTGCCAGAAATCGAAAATGACTTGAAGGCACACAACAACAACAATCAGAGGCAGTGTCAGTTACTGCAGACCACGAAATGGTGGATGCAGGTGGATTCATGTCTGGTAGGCTTTCCAGACTCTCAAATCAATACATTAATTGGGAAAAAAATCAGAGGAAGCAAATAGCTTGTGCAGAAGCATAGTACTGATGAGAAAATGAGGATCCCCTCTAGGTCTAAACAAACAACAGCAAAATATGTTCCTCATCCTCTTGTATTTTTTTTTGTGTGTTTATGTTTTTAATAGATATTTTAATTGTACATGTTTAATCCTGTTTTAAGGGAGGGAATTTGGGACATAATTTTGTAAATGTGGATTTTAATATGTTGTGAGCCACTCTGATTGTCTTGTAACAAAAAAGCGGGATATAAATAAAAGTTTTATTTATTTATTATTTATTATCCTCTTTTCAGGGGTAAGCCTCACACATTATAAGTGTAACTATCATCACACACACATCCTTTAAATGGCTCAAAAAAGAGAGGAGAGTAAAATGGACTCCTGTATTTGGGTTTATTTTTTTTTAAAAAAAAAAACTGTGGTCCAAAACACACTGCAGAAATAATCCAGTCTGAGACCACTTTAAATGCCCTGACTCAGTCCTACGGAATCCTGGGACTTGTAGTTTGTGATGGCTGCAGAACTCTCTGACAGAGGAGACTAAATGTCACAGAAAACCACAGTTCCCAGAATTCCCTAGCAGTGGTCCAGGGAAGTTAAAGTGGTCTCAAACTTGATTGTTTCTGCAGTGTGTTTTGGACCTATATCATTCAAATTTTCCCTGCAGTCACTTTGTTTCTTTGTTTCTTTGTTTCAGCTCTGTTAGATATATATCCCAATTTATCTATCCTAGGACAGCTTCTGTGTTCACTGATCATACTGTCATAATGACTATAGAAGAAGGAGGGAATTTTAAATTTTAGCAAGGCTGTGGGCTTATACATAACATATTGATATAAATGCAGATTTATCACTATTTCAAAGCTTTGAAATAAACTAAGTCCAGAGCACACACAGAGTACAAATAAAATTTACAGATAAATAATACACTGTGGATACTACATCCTCAATGATGCCTGAGTGACAATGTAGCAGAGCTTTAATTTTCAGATTTTTTTTTTCCTCCAGCAGGGTAAAAATGCCTTCTGCAATATCTTCAGCCTTCCTTGAGGACAGGACAGAGTTGTAATCTTCAATCAGATTATCACAATTGCTGTCATAGAGCCTGATGATATTATCAGGGGAAGGGTGAGTTACTTCTCCCATTCCTCCACCACCACCACCACCACAACAACAACAATCATCATCATCATCATCATAATCATCATCATCATCATCATCATCATCCCCCCACATTTTCCTCAGTGTTGGACTCAAGACAGTTTACTGGCATTAAAACAAACATAGCTAAAATGTTACCTCATGCAATTGTTAAAATGTAATTAAACTATCAATAAAATTTAACCAATTTAAAACATTGCTGTTAAAAAGAAAACAAACACATTGTGCAAAGCCAATTCCCCTTGAGAAGGCAGTCTTGAAAGGCTTGCAAAAAATGTCTTCACCTGCTTGGGAAAGACAGCAAAAGGCATGTTTAAATCATCCTTGAGAATGAGGACTCTTGTTTATGCCTACCTAGATGTTCCCTTGTTGTTGCTTACCTAGATGTTCCCTAGCCAGTCTTGGTGGCCTAGCCAGCTGAGAAATTCTGCAGATATAGTCCAGAAAAAGGAAAAGGAAATGAAAAAAAAAAGAACATTTCCAAGATCTGGGTCAGCTGGACAGAAGGAGAACCTGTGTGTACCACACATTTACGCCAACAGCTCTTCATTCAAGAAAGGATGTGAATATGGGTGAACATATGGCTGTTGCAAACAATTCGGATATATATTTCTTCGTCAATCAAAGCAGATTGCATTTCCATCTTAAACATGCAATACATTTTTTAAAAAACCAAGAAAATTAGCATATTTCATTTCAAAATGACAACAAACAAATGTTTTGAACAATGTCTCATGAACTGTTGTGTAAAATGTATTTGCAACTTTAGAAAAGTTCACTACATAAGAATGTCATAACACAGTTTGTTTGGATGTCAACTCACTCTAAAGGTGACTTAGCATACTAACAGTTATAATTACAGTATCGCCTAAGACGCATAACAAATATGAGCTCTTTGATACCGAAAGAAAAACAATAGGGCACATTCCAAAAATTTTGCAGTGTAGAGTGCTCCTTGACTAGGCCTACATCCACACTGCAGAAAAAATCCAGTCTGACACCACTTTAACTGCCATGGCTCAATGGTATGGAATCCTGGGAACTGTAGTTTGGTGGGTTGTTGTGTGATATTTAGCCTTTTCTGTCAGGGAGCTCTGGTGCCACAACAAACCACAATTCCCAGAATTCATTAACATTGATGCATGGCAGTTAAAGTGGTGTCAAACTGGAGTCCTTCTGCAGTGCGATGAAGCCTTGGATTCCAGTTACTACTGATGGCTAGTGCATCCATGTGAGCCAAATAATGAATCTTTTCTGGTTTGAATTTTGAAGGAACTTATCTCCTTCGTCCTGCAGACTAAAACCTAGTGCAGTTTTACTGCCCCATTGACATGGAAAGCAATAGCTGCTAGTTTCTCAGGTTTATGTTTCTGCCCTCCCTTAACAATATGAAAGCATTATTAGGCTCAGTCTTCACTGAGTGTGTTTTTTTAAAAAAATAATAATTAATTAAATCTTTTTAAATCACTACAAAGAATCATAAAACACCACAACATACATTACGAAAGAAATTTCCATCATAATACACATACATAAACATATTATTTCATACTTACTCATCTTTAACAATACAGTCCTGTAGTTTAACAATCTGTCACTTTAACCTATTTGGCGATGATGGCCTTCGCTTCTGTTCTTCTCTCTCTTTCGCTCTCCTCCTCTTCTCTATCCTCTTTTGCCTTTATTTTCTTTTCAAATCCTCTCAATCATTCTCAGTTCACTTCACTTACTCTTCAACTCTCTTACTCTCACTTCACTTACTCAGACCCTCAATCACTTTCTTGTACTCTCTGTACTTCTACTACATTCATACATTACTTCCTTTCCATCATCTGCCAGTTTATCTTTTCCTCTATTACTGGCTTTCTATCATTAATACATATTGCAGATCACACCTGCTTAGATTATTCGATTTGGTTGTTGTAGGGCTCACTTACATAGTTTTTTCTCTTACTTGTCTTATTAAATTAATATCATTTCCATCCTAGTCTTTCTATTTCTTAACTTGCTAATCTGGAGTCTATATATCTTTAAATACCTATACTATCTATTTTAGGAGGTATCTTCATTATGTAATCTACAAATAATATAACAGTCATTTGTTTACTAATAACATTTCTATTTTTTCCTTCTCTTATGGCTTCTATCTTATAGTCATATTTATATACTATATTTATGAAAAATTGTATGTATTGTTTATAATTTCTCATATACCACTATTTCTCTCCATCCTTATTTTGAAATTATTATACTTTCTTCTTTTTTCCCCATTTTAGTATGTTGCCTTCACTACATTTTTCCTGAAATAAAAAAAAAGAATTTTCTCTCTCTCTCTCTTTTCTTTTTTAAATTTTCCATGTCTTATTTAGATAGTTATGTATTAATTGCCAATCGTTATTTATATCAACTGTTTGCTTCTCATTTAGCATTTGGGTTAATTTATCCATTTCCATTGCATCATCTTATCAGGGCTCACTGAGTGGTTTTTGAGGATTCTCCCCTTAAGATTTGTTCCCCTTCAGATCATTTTGTTCTGCAAACTTTTTGGCTTCTCCAACAAGCTAACGCCTTCCTTAGTTGCATTGGTGGTGCCATGTTGACAATATAACTATGGCTTTTGCACACTGGAAACAAAGTATGATTATTACTCTGGGCTGAATCCAGCTTTGCCCAGGTGTTTGCCACACTGACCTTTCTCTCCTCCCACCCCCTTGTGACTTTCTGAAGGCCAAACAAAATGATACGTTTAGCATTTTTTACACATAGGTGCAACCAGCAAGTGATGAGAGACGTCTGTTTGTAATAGCATGTAATTCACCTCTCCTACATAGTGCATAAGGGATTTACAGGTTGTGATATTTGAACTGGGAAATTAGAAAACAAGACAAGAAAGAAACAGCTGAATTGAATTATATTCACAAATTTTAATTCATTTGCAGAGGTATGAACAAGAACAATGGCTCTATAGCATTTTACTTATATTAATGCAAGGGTCTTCACTACTGCACATATAACAAAAGGAATCTTCTCAGAGTATTGAACCCTGGGAAACTGACTTTTGGTAAGCAGAGTTAATGTTTTCACAAATCAATACTAACTGAGCACTGAAAAGATCTGAAAGACCTGTATCACCTCAACCAGCCCTTTGAAAAATTAGAACAAGGGACATGATTAGCATCTTTCTGGATCCTACTGTGCTCTATCCCATTCCAACAACTATATAAATATGCTTTAACCCTGAGTCTTTAATATCACTCTGTACTGCATCTGAAGAAGTGGGTTTATATCATGCTCAAATAAAATCCAGTTAATCTTAAATACACTGTGACATTTTTTTTCTCCACCTCCCTTCTGCCTTTTTATATCTCATTGAATGTGCTTTATTTTGTCATTGGAAAGTAAACAGACTTTATTTGCAAGTCTGATTGTGAAGCCACAAATCCCTGTGGAAATCCCATCTGGGAAGGAAAATAGGTTAATTGTAAGGAGTGTACCTTAAATGTCCATCTTAGCACCTAAATTAAACCCAACTCACTTGGAAACTGACCTAGAATGGCTTTACAGTATTTCAAAGCTACTCTTGGGAAATCATAGAAGACTGCACTAGGGAAGGGGCTGCCCTTCCTGGATTTACTGGATTCTACAGACAGACATATCAGAAGCCCATATTGGTTTCTCCAGTATTTCACCAGCCTAGTCTATAGGCAATTCAGATCACTTCATTTATTAAAAATGAAAATTTTAAAAAGCTGCAAAATTGTTGTGCTGTTGCATTCTAATTTGTTGTTGTTGTTGTTGTTGTTGTTGTTGTGTTCCTTCAAGCAATTTCTGATTTATGATTACCAAAGGCAATAAAGATCATGGGGTTTTCTTCTCAGAATTTATTCAGAGGGGGTTTGCCCTTTCCTTTCTCTGAGTCTGAAAGAGTGTGGTTTGCTCAAGGTCACTCAGTGTCCAAATCCAACATTCAAACCACTACACCATGCTGTCTCTGCATTCCAATATATTTCCCATATTGAATGATAGCCTATTCATGCTAAATTTATATTCATTATGTCCTGTTATCCACAATCATTTCTGGGAACTTTCATAGAAGTCCAATTATAATGTGATAAAAATGATAATTCATATATTATTTTTTCTTTTATCATGAAAGAACAAAAAATATTGCAAGTTTTCATGCTGCAGGAAAAGACTGGAAATGAGTAAGATATGTTCTTTTTGAAATGCTTCTACCTTTATTCTCTTTAATTTCACCTGTCTTGAAGATGGTAAGAAAGGGATTCAGCAGTCTCCATTTATAATACTCCCAATCAATACAGTTTGACAGATAATTTCCAGACAGAATGCAATGAATTGTAAGTAGCCAACTGCTATTATGTAGGTGACTGACACTGCAACAGCAAAAATTAATAGTTTTCTTTCAGCGATTGGAAAAGACTAGCAAAACATGAAATCTCAATAGGATTCCTGTTTAGATCTCTTTGGCTGGTAACAAAAAGCATAACCTCTCAAGAGACTCACAAGTCCACACTACAGCTGATTTATTATATGCTTATAGAGCTGTTTTCAGGAAAGTTGCTGATTAGATTATTATGCTGTCAGTGTTCACAAAGTTTCTTCTTGATCTTCTTATTTCTGAATGGCTTCATCTTGCCCAGTATTTATATATATATATATATATATATATATATATATATATATAGGTGTTAAGAGGGGAACTCTGGTTATTTTGAAATGTAAAAACTTGGTGAATGTTGCAAAGTAACTATTCCTAGAAGCTAGTAAAGAATTCAGTAGGAATATCAATGTAAAATCCTTTTTCTTCATGCTGTACTACAACAAGTTGCAGAAGGCAATTCCATCTCCTCCATTTATCCCATGTGCACAGTCTTACTTTATACAATAGATGAGCAACTTCTCCCATGAGTTATATCACTAGACGTTGGGTGAATTCTTGAATACCAATACTACCAGGTCCCTTCTGTAAGATAGCATGGTAGGTAGATCCTGAACCAGCTAAGAAAAGTACTTACTTACAAGCAATATATTACCAGTGATCAAGAGAGGGCCCTTCCAAACTCACCAGATGCTTGCCATTAGCAAGAGGGCCTAGTTTATTAATTACAGCAAAGGTTTTATAACTTCAGATCAGTGTGAGCCCATGGGAATCAGCCGTGCATGAGCAAAACCAAACTGACTGACAATTGACATGGATACTAGCAACCTGCTGGTCAGCAAAAAGTGTATAGATCTGCAGTTGAGCGATGTTGCACCCTAGGAACAAAGATAGTCCATAAGCTACCCTCCAGGAAGCCAGTCAGCTAAAAAGCCTTTGCAATATTCAGTTATAGGTAAATATTTCTCATAGCTGCCTTCTGTTTAACACATTACTATTGTCTAGAGTAGTGGCTCCCACACTTTGGTCCTCCAGATGTTTTGAATATCAATTACTAGGAGTCACAGCCAATTTGGCGAACTGTCAGGAATTCTGGGAGCTAGAGTCCAAAACATCTCAGTGACCAAAGTTTGAAAATCACTGGAAGGTTGTGTCAGAGAAGAACTGCAAAAGGGGTCGGAGGCTGGGTAAAAGCTGCTTTCAATATGACCTTACATATAATCTGTTACATGTTTTTATTATTTCTGAGGGTCTACTCTACAAATCAAAGGCAAAGAAGCCTCTTCAAGCTAGATCTCAATTCAGGTTCCAGGTTACCTCTCCAGGGTCCTGAATTTCTCCCATAGACCAACATGGGGGAGAACTTGTTTAAATTTGGCTCTTCCCCTCATCCTTCACAGATAGGCTATGCATTGCTCTGGCTGCGCACTGAGCAAAAAAAATGAAATTGTTTGGAATATAATTTGGAGATTTTGAAAACACTTGATTTGGCTTAGATGAATTTGGAGAAAACCCAGTTTGACTTGGAAACAAACTTGGATCTTGATTTGAAAATTATTGCTATTTTAAAAAACTTATTCTTTATCCTCCCACTGGGTATAATTGGAAAGCAAACAACATCTAGAACTTTTTTCCTCTCTGATTGGTTTGGATAAAATGTATAAGGCTCCAAAGCCCCTTAACTATACATACTGACAAATGAGCATCGGGGTTGTTGTTTTTTCCTGTTGACAGTGGTGGTGCTATTCACATTGCAACTTGATTTTTTTTAAAAAAAAAGACAACAACAGTTAATATCTTTTTATTTCTTAAAAGTATTGGATGGAATTTGCTGTGAAGGTTTCTCTCTAGAGAAAAACAATCCTGCCAAATTTCAGAAAAATAGCTGCAGGGAGTTTTGTGCAAGAAGAACCTTTACAGTTTAGATATTTCCCCAAAAGGATAGACTTATGCCACAGAAGCATCCCAGTGCAAAACAATGAGAATCATACAAAATTTATATAACAATAATCCTACAGAAACTTTAATAGAATTGTTGCAGAATCTATGAAGCTGTGTTGAACGAAAAACACTTTAAGACTTTTATTTTCTGTTCAGTAATCTAGCCGCACTTTCCGAGTTCTTCAGTTCCTGCAGATGCTCCAAAATAAAATTTAACACAAAACCCAAATTTTCCCTAAAATACTCCACAGATCTGCCTGGAACAGTGTTATGCAAGACATACTTAAACAATAAAGTAACTTACATAGTTAAGCAACAAATAGTTAAAAATTGGGGAAAACAAACCAAACAGAAGTATAAACTGGAATTAGATTTCTTACTACTTTCACTTCTGAAGTTTGGCCCAGCATTAGCCAAAAATACAATAACATGGCCTACTGTGGGAATGAATATTAGCCACCATCACAATTCCCCGTTCCAGACTTATGGAGCACACAGTGGCAGAGCCAGGGGGACTTTGACATCTAAAACTTTCCAAGCAAGCAAGCAATCTTACAAGTTTCCAGATCTCACAGACTCTACTCGAGTAGTTTTTCAATATTTGCTTTTGGAAGACCTAACTAGGAAAGTACACTGTATGCTGAATCAGACCTCTAATTTTTTACATCAACTTCTGTGATAGCATTGTGAATTCTATTCACTGTAGAATTGCCAGTTACAAAATCAGTTTTTCCTCTCCCCCCCCTCATCCCATCCTGATGTTTTTCTTATATCACAAATTTGTGGACAAATATATCAATATATTGGAGATACACTGTCTGTGCCATCGTGTCTCTCTCTTTCCTGATTGCATTCAGATTCACAATTAGACCACATTGGAGGGTTCCATTTTGATTCAGATGTTTTCCAAATCTTTTTGATTGTCCTAGTTTAATTTGATGTTTAATACAAACCCATACCATACTCTTACTGCTAAAATGTTGTACACTGAAAATGTCTACTGAAAAGGGTAAAAGTCAGTAAAGCAATGAACGCTATGTTCTGTCTCCCATTCCCACCCCATACCCCAGGTGAACATCTGCAGATCTTGATCTCCACTGTGCAATTAGGGTGCCTGATTTTGTGAAAACCTACACATGTAGAAGTATGCAAACATTGAGTTTTCTGGTGCATACATCCATTCTTAGCATGCAGACATCAGGATAGGCTCCAGGTGGGTAAGAAGAAAGATGCCAGTCGGGCCAGCAGTACATCAATGCCCCCTTGCTATTCACAGCCCCCTTTCATCTCAGTAAAACATGAACCTGAGCTTAGACTTCTCTGTAATGTAGCTTAGATCCTACAATGGATTTCCTTGTCTTCTGAAACAAAGGTTGCTTCCTTTTTTAATTTAACTGAAACTTTCTGAAAGGCCCCCTGAGATTTGTTACCCATGCAGATTTCTTTTTGGCAGGCTGGGGATGAAATCGTTCCCATATATTATTTGGTTTTTCCCAAGAGCTCTGCATTGAATTAGTAGCTTAACAGAGGCACTGACTGTAAGCCTTCAGTTAATTCTTCCTTTATGCCTTCTTGGCAGTCAGTCTGAAATACTATAAGTTCTATACAATAAGAATCATCACTGAATCAAATTCCATTCTTGCCTAATTGAATACAGCCAAGCGTCTTTTGTCTCAATAAAGAAAAGAAATGCAACATATTAACAACAAGCATATGTTAAAAGACAAGAAAGTTGCATCTTTGTAGGTCTTTGTTTAAATATCCAGTGGGTAGAGATAATAAAACAAGTCCATGTGTCTTTCATCCCAGTCTGCAGTCATTCTTGCATTTTATATCAGCATGTAAAAAGAGTGATAATAGTAAAGCAAACGGGAGCCACATTGTCTGTGTCATGAGTTTGTTTTTTTAAAAAAGTCAGGAGGTAGTAATGAGGGGGCCACATTTTCTCTACTAGGCAAATGACCTTTCACAGTATTGTCTCATGCCACCAATGATAATGAATGGCATATGAAGCTACAAGGAGAGATGGCTGAAAAAATTGGGCCAAAATACAATATACTTTCATTTTTATGTAATGGATGCAAGTGTAGTTATGCTAAGTCTCACAGTTGTTCAATAGACACCCATTATTCAATGGTCTATTGTTTCTTCCACCAGGTTCAAGTGAGATGGCTATGTGTGTGCTTTTAGAATGATTGGCTGTGCTATGAACCATACTTATGCAACCCCTAAGAAACTGCAACTGCTTGCACAGTGATTTTTTACATAAGTGTAGTGACACGAATGAATTGGAGCACTGTAGTGTGGTTTCATCAGTATATTGTTAGCAATATACAAGTTCTGTTCTTCTATTTTTGTAGATACATTGTCTTAGCCACCCAAAAGGACAGAAGAGGAAAGGAAGCTAAGAAAGAAGACCAAAAAACTACACCAATCTGCTAATCCATATGTGCATGTCCACTTTTAGAAATAAATATATGAGCCCTGGTGGTGCAGTGGTTAAATGGCTGTACTGCAGCCACTTACTCACAAACCATAAGGTTGTGAGTTCAATACCAGCGAAAGGGCTCAAGCTCGACTCACGCTTGCATCCTTCCAAGGTCACTAAAATGAGTACCCAGATTGTTGGGGGCAATTAGCTTACACTTTGTAAACTGCTTAGGGAGTGCTTAAGTGCAATGTTAAGTGGTATAGAAATGTACTTGCTATTGCTATTGCAATATATTTCAAACTGAAATATAATGCCAATTATTTTAGTGTCTTAAGTATGTGTATACTCCCTTATAGAGACAGTTAGACATTTTTGTCTGGTGCAAACTGACCAAATTCAGTTCAAGGTTGCAGAAACAGGTGGGCATGCGGTGCTATTGTGTGTGGATACACATGTCCATTTGTACATTCAGTTGTACATATAATCGTTCAATTCAGTTGCATAGCATTGCCATTCAACACAAGGGTTGTTTAGTACAATTGGTGCATAACTCTGCATGAGAGATTTCAGTTTGTTGTTGTGTGCCTTGAAGTCATTTCTGACTTATGATGGCCATAAGAAAAACTGACCATAGGATTTTCTTGGCAATATATGTTTAGAGGGAGTTTGCCATAACTTCCTCTGAGACTGAGAGAGTATGACTTGCCTGAGGTCACCCAGTGCATGCCCATGGACTCAGTTCAAACCCCCATTCTCAAACCTCTACTCAATGCTGGCTCAGGAGTTTTCATTATGCAACACCAACATAGGATCTCAGCCAGTATATTTCAACATAGTGGAGAAGACTGTGACCAGTGTGCCATCTAGGGTTACTGAAGTGAAAACTGAAGAAATCTTTAATGGTTATGTCGAAGAGGGAATTTCAACAAGTGCTGCTTGTCACACAATCAGGTTGAAAGTCCCTCTTCTACACAACCATGAAATGTACAGGAGCTATACCCAGTTTTCATTCTGGCAACCCTAGTGCCATCTCAGTCTTCTTATTAGCTATTAGTCTGATGGGCAACTCCACGATCCATCCTCTCCCTTCTAATGGTACTTTAAAATAGACTTTAAACAGAGGACTCGAAAGTAAAATATATGATCTGGTCACTACTGACTCTTTAATGATTCTGGAATACTGTTCATCACTAGAGGTCTGTTACAAACAAGGCTTGCTAGGTTTCCACAAACACACCTGCCCCATCACTGCTACCTCCTTGGCTATGTAGGTGTTAGGCCAGCATTTGACAAATGAGAAGGGAAAGCAGATACCATGGAAAGTCTCCTTTACAAAAGCCTCCCCAGCTGACACCTTCCCAACTGTCCTAATTAGCTCTGACATGCAGGAGGTTAAAATGGCCTTATAGTTAAAAGCCTATCTTGTGTGCAGCTTTGCTTATCAGTGTAAGGGAACAGGAAACCCAGTATTGACTTTGAGCAGTACATGATTTTGTGTTGTTTGATTTTGGCCTAAGGAGCTGGCTCTTCAGGTGACTACCATAAATTATTTTATCAAAGAAGATTAGTCAAAATGACATTTATAAGATGGCTGGGAGCAGCAAGGCAATGGGAGGATGCTTCATTTCGTCAATGAAGTGTGTAATGCTTCTCAAGGTCGTAGTTCCTGCTGATATGTTAGCTATTTAATGTACTCCTCTATTAAGGAATAAATCACATTTATATACTTTTAAGGCTGAGGAGTTTTCTGCCCCTACGACAAGATAAAGGACATCCATGTTCATTTCTGGCTATATTCCTGTATTCTTCTCAGCCCAAATTTGATTGCCACAGTGACTGAGGTATCAATGATCACTAAATAATCTTCAGTACCAGATGAGAAGCAGATAATAGGCTTTCCCACTTTTCTAGTGCAGCATTACATCTTTATTTGGACACTTTGGTTTAAAACTCTGGGTGCTGTCACCAGTTCATGCATTGTATGTATGGAACAGAAAGATGGGGAGGGAAGATGTGCAAAACAAGACCTATTCTGATCCTCATCATGTTCAAAGGTTTTAGAGGCTGAGTATTGTTTCAAAAGGTCCAGGAAAGAATGACAAGAACAACAACAATCCATAATCTCATATTTTGCCCTTTTTTAGTATACAGGTGGAACAGGAAACTGTATAAATCCACCAGTCTATTGATATAATATTTTTAAATACACATACTTGGGTAATAAAAGAATCCAGATGCAAACAAGAGGTGTCAGTTCAATCATGTACTCTAAGAATTAACTGAGCCAACATGGTGTAGTGGTTTTGTCATTGGACTAGGACCCTGGAGACCAGGGTTTGAATTCCCACTTGGTCATGGAAACCCACTGGGTGTCTCTCTCGACTTCAGAGGAAGGCAAAAGGTAAACAGCCTCTGAATATATCTTGCCATAAAAAGAGAGACCATGATAGGGTTGCCTTAGGTTCACTGTAAGTCAGAAGTAACTTGAGGGCACACATCAACAATAAATAAAGAAATAAGGATCTCATTTAAACAAATGGGTGAAACTAAGAATGAAACTAAGATGGTGTACAGATCGCCCATTAAGGCCAGCCTGGGGGCAGAGTCGGGGTGTGGCATCCACATGACACATGCCCCAACTCCACCTCCAGGCCGGTGTGACACCACAGACCGCACCAAATGGCTAGTGGTGTCACAGCACTTCTCTGGCACTACATCTAGATGACGCAGCACCAAAGGAGCACTGAAAAGCAGCAGCACCAGCAGCAATGGTGCCCCTTCCACAGTGCAGAAAGGAGCCACTGTTTGCAGCTCCTTTTTGCACCATGGAAAGGTTAGATGGGGCCACAGTGTGTGGTTGCTGCAGCCCCGATCTGGGGCTAAAAGGGGTGGCTGCAGGCTGCCCCTTAGGGGCAGTCTGTACAGCCCCTAAAAATGAGATAAAACAACAGAATATCTTGTGGTAACCTTAAAGAATATTACATTTATCACAGCATTAACTTTAGCCCATGTGATGTAGCTTGCTGAAAAGGTCCCCCATAGGTCTATAATTCAAATCCATAATTTTGTGGCTTTAATCTGACACTTCACCCATTTATTCAGGGAGGGGGGGGAGATCAAGAATAGATATTCCCAGCAGAACTTCATTGTGTTTTTGCAGAGTTCAACATTTTCTAAGTGCTCATAAATGTCCATAAAAGTCACAGTAAATTCTCATTGAACAGAAAGTATGTTACACTTAATAATGAGAAATAGAATGAAATAATGCATTCCCAAACAAAATGTCCCAGTCTGGAGTTCAGGGAGATTGGGCAGGGTTACTCTTGTTAAAAATGCAGATTGAGAAGACAATAAGTTCATTCTGTATCTTCACAACCCATCATGTAAGTTCATATTTATAGACTAGAGTGCTGCAGTATGTAAGACTTCTACTCCCTTTCATAAGCAGATTTTGGACACACTCAAGAATAATAGCCAGTTAGACTGTATTTATTACCTTCTTAGGACACTTATCACTGATATGGTCTTTCATTATGGCACTCAAACGTGTCTGCTGTTGGGTCTACTGGTCTGTTAATAGTTTATTTCACACAGCACTCAACATTAACTGTGACTGTATTTTCTGGTTTCCCTCAGGATCCCATAACTATGACACTCAAGAAGAATTATTTTAAAAATTAAGTATCCATGTGCCTAACTAAGATTCATCAAGATCAAACATATTTAGGGTTGATTAAACAAAGCAAGTGCAACAGGACAAAAATTATATGCATTGATAAAATTTGGTTTGAAATACTCATAACTCTATTAGATGCAGGCAACAAAGTCTAGCACTGAATATAATAAAGATAAAGATACCCTTCCAGTGTATGTGACTCTCTCTCTGTGTGTGTGTGTATGTGTGTGTGTGTGTGTGTAATCTCAGGTCATGTATTAAATTGACACTGTGGACTTTTATTGTGTTATATAACATCTAGATCAATTTCGGTCTGTTTTCAGTCATGGCTATGGAACAGACACAGCTTTGGTTGAATCATAGAATTGTAGAGCTGGAAGAGACCACAAGGGCCATCCTGTCCAACCCCCTGCCATGCAGGAACTCTCAATCAAAGCATTCCTGACTGATGTCCATCCAGCTTCTGCTTAAAGACCTCTAAGGAAGGAGACACCACTACACTGTGAGGGAATATGTTCCACTGTCAAACAGCCCTTACTGTCAGGAAGTTCCTCCTAATGTTGAGGTGGAATCTCTTTTCCTGTAGCTTGCATCCACTGTTCCTGGTCCTGTTCTCTGGAGCAGTAGAAGATGGTTGCCTTAATGGATGATTAATGCAGGGAACTGGTCAGATTAATTGAGTCTCTGTTGGTTCTTGTGGATGTCTCAATGGCTTTCACTACCATCAACAATGGTATCCTTCTGAGTAGCCTCTCTGGGATGGGGCTTGGAAGTACTGCCCTACAGTGGCTCTGTTCTTTTCTGGAGGGATGCTCTCAGAGGATTGGTGCTGGAGGATTCCTGCTCAGCTCCTTGGCTACTGGACTGCAGCATCCTTCAGAGTTCAGACTCATTCTCTATGCAACTGAAACTGCTGGGAGAGTTGTTTGTAATTTTGGGTTCATGTGTCACCAGTGCCCAGCTCTGTTACTCCTTTTCACATAATTACAAGGAAAATGTTCCTATGCTAAACTGGTGCCTGGCAGCTGTAATGGACTGAAAGAAGGCAAAAAACTTTGAAGCTTTATCTAGACAAGACAAAAGTACTCCTAGTCATTCAGAAGACAGATCCTAGAACAGGGATTCATCCAATGTTATACAGGGTTACACACTCCCTGAAAACACAAGTTTTGAGTTTGGAGATATTTCTGGATTCATCTCTTATGAATTTCAACAATGACTAGGAGTCCTTTTGCACAGGCAAAGCTAATGCACCAACAGCATCCTTTCCTGGAGAAGTCAGATTTGACCACAGTGGTACATGGCTTGGTTACCTAAGATTTAGAATACTGTAATGTGCTTTACACAAGGCTGCTTTCAAAAAGTGCTCAAAAACTTCAATTGGCCCAAAGAGTTGGCTGTAGAGAAGGTACAACTACCTTGTTGCAACAGCTCCACTGGCTGTCAGTCCATTTCTGGGCACAATTCAAAGTGCTGGTTTTGATTTATAAAGCCCCATACAGCTTAGATCTAAATTATTTGAAGGACTGTATCTCCCTTTATGAGCACCTTAGAACCCTATGATCACCTGGAAAGGCTCTTCTCTTTGTCTCACCACGCCCCCAGGCTCATTTGGTGGGAACAAGGAGATGACCTTACTGGTAGCTGCTCCTAGACTTTGGAACTCTCTCCCTAAAGATACCAGAACCACCCTGTCTTCCATCAGCAGGTAAAAACATTTTTGTATAATCAGGCTTTTACAAATTGGTGAGTGGTGCTGTTTTTAAGGTTTATATATAGTCTTTTCGAGAATGTTAACATGTTTAGTATTTTATAATATTGATAGTTTAATATTTTAAATTCAAAAATTATTTAATTGTTTTTTAAATCTTATATTTATACTTTTATTAATGGTTTTGTATGTTCCCTGGCTTCCACCATTGATGATAGCACCAGGTAAGTATCAGCTTCAATGGAGGTTGTTGGTGTATGGGAAGGTACTAAATTGCCTGGTGGTGGAGGAGAGAGAGATCTGTATATGTATGCATAGAGAGTCAGTGTATCTTATCTCTTTGTGTGCTGTTGTTTTCTGCATGCATGCATGCAAGACTTCAGTTCTGCTACAGTCCCCCACACAGATGCTGCCCTTAGGAGAGAAAAGGTTGTTCATCACTGCAAAGGAGCCCATGGCTCATGCTATGTATCTGGGCCAAGTTGCTGTAATAGGAGCAATAATTGGATGCTGACTTAAAGTTATCTTTATGAGAAAAGGCAAAAACCCTAGCCAGTTGCAAATGCAGGTTAAATTATTTCCCAGCCCTGTCAACTATCAGAGCATTTTGTCCTTAGCAAGGCAATAATTAGAACATGTCAAAAGGGACACTGGCAATAGTAAGTCCATGCTAAGTTGTTTATTTTATCTATAGAAGCAAAGCAAAGGAGAAGCATTCCTTTTCAAGTTCACATTGAGCCCTTGTCCTCAGAAACAACCATTAACAGAACAGGCCTGGATAACAGTATAACCAGTCAACAAACTATGAGGCAGTGCTAACAGCAAACTACCAGTGCTATCAGAAAGGATCATCACATAACCAGCTTCACAAGACATAAAGTTGCCTTTCTCTCTTCTTGTAGTGGAGCAAACTGCTGCAGCCTCTCTTAGTTTGCGAGTTCTTCCTCATTAATTGTTTTTGCCATCTTTATCACACTCTGATATTGCTTGGTCAGACATGCCCTAGGTTTTATCTGTGAAATTTGTGTAAGGAGGATTGCTCTTGGACAGACAAATCAGATCCATTTTCTGTGCAAAAGACCTGCTTCTACTGGCTATAATGACTAAAATCCTATATCATGCTGGTGGAGTATGACATAGGTGCATTGAAACCCCTTGTGTATTTTGCAGGGAGGGACAGGCACAAGGGGCTACTGTCATTCTCCCTCCCTGAGAGTCCCCTTCCAGTCCTGGAGAAAGGTGGAAGCCCAGATGTTTGGCTCAGACCTACTACCACAGATGCAATAAAGGCATCAGGAGGATCACATCTGTGGAATGCTCACCCTAAATACTGCCTAGGATGTGGGCATTGGCTAACCATGCTGCCTGTATAATGATGTTCCAACCACTAGCTTCTTGTCTGAATACAATTTTAGTCTTGATCTCAACATCTTGATTTGTGCAAGTGTGTTTATTAGATTTACAAGCTCTGGTTTGTTTAATGACTTGCCTACCGACTCTCTGGAAACCTGATTCTGATGTCTGGATTTCTTGACCCTGTACTGTTTTGACACCAGATGCCTCTTGCTTCCATGGCTTACTGACTTGGCAATGCTGAACTTTGCTTGAGATTGAGAGCAGGACAGCTATTCTCACCTTTTGCACTCTGGCTCAACCTCCCTTTCATAGCTGTCAAGTTCCAGGAGAGGATAGTGCTGCTTCTGCTGCTTATCAATAGGGAGGGGAGGAGTAGAGAGACAAGGCAGATGGTAAAGAAGCAGCTCATTTCAGCGAAGAGGGGGAAGGAGATGCTCTGACAGATGGAGTGTACCTCCTATCTGTTCCCCCTCAGAGCCATGTCAACTGGACTGCCTTTTCGTTTCTTTCCTCCCTGCTGGTACACCACAGTGCTACATAATAGGATGTTGTGTTCTGCCCAACTGTGATGTAAGCCACACTCAACATGTATGCATATCCCTGATAAGATTCTGGCCAAAAGCCACTAGAACTTGTTTCTTTATATGAATCAGCAGAGCTGGCTATGGCTATAGAGATTGTTGGGATGTGTGCCTTCCTTTCAAAATCTACCAGTACCTCCTGGACCACTACCTGCTGATTCTCCTAAACTTCAATGTATTCTTGTCCCTGCTTGCAGTAAACTGTCTTAACATTCATTTTAAAGATTTGCAAACTTTGGTTCAGGTATATTTCCATGGCAAGCTTTTCTGGAGTTTTTACACAATCACTAAAAATGCTTGTCCTTTACAATGGCTCACCTTGCAGTGTTGTAAAGAGAATCCCTTTGGGAATTTGTAAGTAATAACTAGTATCTTTATATTTTGGTGGAAGCCATTAAGGAAAGTTAGGAGAAGAGAATGAGGAGGAATGAGGAGGACCAGGAGACTTGACATAGTATCAGAAAAGATTTCTGACTTTGTTCTAATGGCAGCAGTAACAGGATAGCTCTGTAGCCCTATGGTGTAGAGAGGAAATAAAGGTGAAGGCAGTTTAGTTGACACAGCTCTGAGGGGAAGGGATAGAAGGGGCACTCCATCTCTGAGAGCACTCCCATTTTCTTTCTCCTCTGAGCTGAAATGAATGTGATCTTTACCAGCTGCCTTGCCTCTCTATTCCCTCTACTCCCCATTGGTCTCCTCACTGGTCCTGTGGCTTGACAGCAATGGCAGTTGAAACAGGGTGCAAAGGGCTAGAGAACAGCTGTCATGCTCTCAACCTCAAACTAAGTGCAGTGTTCCCAAGTCAGCAAACAGTGAAGGAAAGAGGTATATACACTAAACTACATAGGACCTACTCTGGAGTCAATCAGCATAAGACTGTGCTGTTAGTCTCCCAAAGGTTTAGTTTATATAAGTTAAAAGCTCATTTAGAAAGCAATGCTTTCAAAAAGCAGCATGTACTTTTACCTTTTGATTTCAGTTGGTTTGAAATGCACTGTCAAGTTGCAAAGCCTCAGATGCTTAATGCAAGATGAAAATAGTTTGGCAGAAATGAACAGCATCTCCATTATTTTCCTACATGACTGATTCATTCCCAATAGACTTAACAGCACTATTCTGTGCATGTTTACTGAAGCTGTGCTGAAAACAGTGTCCCATTTTCATGCCCCCCTCCCTTTACAGTCTGTGAAAAGGAGTGAATTTTCAGTGTTATCTAGAGAAGGAAAGATTGTCTTTGGCCTAGGTTAAATATTTAATATAACATTATAATGCTCTCTGTGACAGTGAACTCTTTCTCTCCACTGAAAACAAAAAGACAAATGCATTGATAATTTTGTTAAGCCATCAAATGAACTTGCACCATAACAATTTTCCATCATTATATGCACAAGATGGTTCAGGTTTAGTGACCTAGAGTTGAAAGCCTTTGTATATGTCATTTCAACTGCCTTCAGTCACACTGTCACCCCTTAACAGCTGTTTAAGTGATGGATGCCATGCGAAATGTTATTTACTTGCCCTGTAGCTATTATATACCATCGGTGTTAGTTCAAATAAAATGTGGCAAGCTGATCATTAAAGCTGATTTTGTGTGCGCTCTTTCACATGTCTGTCCCATCAAGGCTTACTTGCTGATCTGTGAGGCAGGCAATTCTGTCTGTCAGGTTCCCTCACACATCCAGGAAAAATGAGTGCAAAGGGAACCTGACTTCAAGCAATATTCACTTCTGATTTGTAACTTTTCTTTCCAGACTTGGGCCATGCCCCATTACTTCACATACTCTTTATGGCATCAGGATATGTCAGAGAAAAATAGAGAGAAATAGACATTTTCTAGTTATAGGTGCAGTGCAGCAAAGGGGAAATCTATTCATTTCCATTACAACTTCACCTATGAATGCCAAAATAAAGCCACAGCAGTTTCCTTAGAAACTGCAGAATCATTCTTCTTTCTTTGAGATTAAACATAATGCTGAGAATTTTTATTTATATAGATCTAAGTCCCATACAGAGTAATCTTTATTCTGAAATAGTTTCTTTTTTACTGATCCTATGTGCCACAAATCCCATATTACAGAAAGGTGTAACATAAATTTTCTCCCCCATGTCTCAAAAATCTGGAATAACTATTTCTCAGGTGAACTCCTTAGGGGGGAAAAAAGAGATTACCCAGATGTTTTCCATGAATAGACGGGTGCAAATGAAAGATGACTTCAGTTGAGCCATTTTAAAGAATTTACTAACATGAAAAAATTTCTTCATTTTCAGAACAGAAATAACTTGAGTTTTTAAAAAGTCAGATATGGCAGAAAGTGAAACTGAAGAATTCTCTATCCCTAGCCAAAGATCTTGAAATGAGGTTGGGGTAGAATCCTACTGAGACCAGACAAAATTGGACTACCATTTTTGGAGCTTCTTGGGTATCATGAATCAGAGGTTTACTAGAAGATCAAGTACTAAGAAATATGAAGGCAGTGGTTGTCACTGAGCCCAGCCAGGCAAAATAGGGGCTGCATGCCATCTACTCAGTTTCCCCGAAAATAAGACATACCCATAAAATAAGCCTTATCAGGATTTCTAAGCAATTGCGCAATATAAGCCATACCCCCAAAATAAGACATAGTGATAGCCCTGGCTCAGAATGGAAGTGGGAATGAAGGGAGCAGAAAGACTGGGGCCAATGATTCTAAATGAAATGGAGTCGCAAGAAATTCAGGATGGAATTCCAGGTTTGGAGAGTTATGATGATATTCCAGAAGAAGACAACTTAACTATTTTTGAATAAATGTAGATTGTTGTACTATACTTAATAAAAAAAATAAGACATTCCCTGAAAATAAGCCATAGTGTGTCTTCTTGAGGAAAAATAAATATAAGACAGTGGCCTGTTACAGACTGCCAAAATAAAGCTGCTTCGGGTCTCTTTGGAGGTATGCTGTTTAAATGATGCATGGGTCATAAGAGTCTGGAGGTCGCGCCAAAGCCACACTCTGTTCCTAAGCACTGGAGTGCAGCTTTGGTGCAGCTTCCGGATTCTTAGGATGCATGCATCATTTAAACAGCATACCTCCAAAGAGACCCAAAGCAGCTTTATTTTGGCAGTCTGTAACAGGCCAGTGTCTTGTTTTCAGGAAAACACGGTATCCTGTGCACACTTACTTGGGGGTGAGCTACAGTTAAGACATGGAGGGAGTTTCTAAGTACACCTGTGCTTGTAAGAGTATTCTTATTAAGGATGTTTAAATGATAATGGATGGAAAAAGTAGTTAGCTCTCCCTCTGACCGTTCCATACACCTGGATACTATGCACATCAAGCCTGATAGATACACAAAATACTTAAAAACAATTCCAGGGTGTCTGTACCTATCTTTCTCTGCAGTTTTTCCCCATCTCAGCCATCAGGCATAAATAAATCACCATCCCCATGGCCCACCTATGACAATCTGCTACCTTAGGAAAAAGACAGTCTCCTTGCCCTTCATGTGCAGAAGCTGACCAGGGCCTTTTTACAGTGTACAGTTTAAAAACACTATGATTACGCTTTAACTGCCTTGGCTTCATCCTATGGAATCCTAGGGTCTGTAATTTGGATCAGGTACTACAGCTCTCAGGCTGAGAATTTTAAATGATTCTCTTTAAATTGAAAATCCCAGATTTCTATAGGATGGAACCATGTCAGTTTAAGGTAAATAACAACACTATAACTGTGCATTGTAAAAGGGTTCCCTATTGGTATATGAATTTTAGCCAAATATTAAAGGACAGCCTTCTAATGTGGCAGTGGGCTAACTCAGTGAGCAGAATCTTGTGACAAGCACAGGTCTGTCCTCAACACTTTTCTACTCCTTCCTGTGCCCCCTCT
This sequence comes from Sceloporus undulatus, assembly GCF_019175285.1. Taxonomy (NCBI): domain Eukaryota; kingdom Metazoa; phylum Chordata; class Lepidosauria; order Squamata; family Phrynosomatidae; genus Sceloporus; species Sceloporus undulatus. The sequence continues at coordinate 213,076,165 of NC_056525.1, read as the reverse complement.
CAAGACTCTTTCCTAAGGAGAGTACCTCACTTTTCCTAATGATAGGATCAGCCCTTGTTCCCTCAAATACTGTACTTGCATATCTTATTATTAGTCTCTGGATCTTAGGAAAAGGTTCCTGAGTCATATCTTTGTCTATCACGTATTTCTTTATGTAGCTAAGCAAACTTATCAGATTTTCCCCATTCCTGAAGAGGAGTGAAATTTCTTGCCACATTTCTTTCTTTCTTTTTTTTTAATTGACCAAAAATTTGAATGTAGGAGAAAGCAAAACTGAAGTATTTGCCCATCTTTTTGAATACCCTCTAAGAACTGAGGAATGGTAAAAAGATGGGCAAATACTTCATTTTTGCTTTCTCCTACATTCAAATTTTGCCATTTTGGTCAATTCTGACAAAAAATGAATTGTGGCAAAAAAAAAAAATCACTTTTCTTCAGGAATGGGGAAAATCTCATCGGTTTGCTTCTCACTTTGAAATCTTGCTAGGGAGGTAAAGTTTGATTAGAAGTCAAATTCTCACCCATTTCTACATATCCACCCACTTTAAACTTTCTATTTGGGAGGCCTCAGGGTTCTTTTTTAACCAAGATACATTTATTTATTTATTATTTTGTTTTGTTATATGCCGCTTTTCTCTGAACACAGTGACTCAAAGCAGCTAACAGCAAAATTAAAAAAAAATACAATTTAAAAACAGTACAAAATTTAAAAGTATAAATATATATTTTTTAAAAAAACAATTACACGGGTTCAAAAGTTAAAACAGTTATGACTTAAAATATAACATGTTAAAAATACAAACCTTAAAATTTAAAATGCACAACATTTAAATCCCAGCCCTAGGCAGCTTGAAAAGGCCTGATGGCATAAGAATGTCTTTACCTGCCAACAAAAGAATAGCAAGGATGGAGCCATCCTGGCCTCAAAGGAAGCAACCACTGATAAGTCCTCTCTCTTGTTCCCATCAAACGAACCTGAGAGGGTAATGAACAGATAGAAGGACCTCTCCAGATGATCTCAACACCCTAGTGGGCTTGTAAACGGAAATATGTTCCTTCAAATAACCTGGACCCAAGCAGTATAGGATTACATCAGATATATCATTACTCTAAGAGTTAGTTTCTAAATTAAGAAAACATGAATGAGCCTGAGAGGGTGGTAGGACAGAAAGAACAGCCTCTCCCAATGATCTCAACATTCTACTGGGCTAGTAAAGAGAGACATGGCCCTTCAAATGACCTGGACCCAAGCCATATAGGGTTATAAAGATACATCTTTACTGTAAGAATTAGTTTTTAAATTACAAAAACATGAATTAATATTGCTTTTTACTATGTAAGATGAAGACTTATTTATTAGTTTTTGGACTCAGAAATTCATACTTACATAGAAGAAAGGGATAAGTAAATCAAAAGGCATGAGTATGAATTTTACCCATATAAAAATTTGGGAAGCCCTAAGCACATTGTCTGAGGGGGTGGGGCTTCTGTGAGTCACTTGGGCAGAGCTAGCAGTCTAGCTCTATATAACTGCTGCCAGAGGCTTTCAAGCTCAGTCCCTGCATATGGAGCAGAAAGAGGTGTGTCTGGGAGGACATCCATAACTGAAGGTGTTTTCAAAATTGAGTGAGTGTGTTTGTTCTTGACTATGTGCTTTTCCTGAGCACATGGTCTGAAAGGGATTCTGTGACTCACTGGCCCTCATATAAAGAGCTTCTATGTGCACATATAGGGATGGGGAATACAATTGCCTATTTCCCTTCATTTTGGCTCTTTCATGGGATGCTCCTTCCAAAGGTCCTCTGACATTTCAGGGTGACTTCTTGGAAAAGGGGATCTGGCAGTAGCTTTTAGTGCTAAGAGACCCTTAAAACAGCCTTCTATGTTTGGGAAATTACATACAGAAGCATGTGCCTTTAGAGAATTTGGTGGGAACTGTGAAACCATCTAGAGGCTAAACTGCAGTGCTTAGCAGCCCTAGCCACCATAGTGAATGGGTGAAGAAATTTGGGAGTTGCACATCAACATCTGCAGGGCCATATATTTCCCATACATACCTTCAGGTTACCCCAATCCAAAATAACAATGGGCTTGTCTATGCACTTTGAGGTGAGTTTAGGGGAACTGTCCACACAGTTCTCCCTTTCAAAAACATCCCACTCCAGTAAATCCCAATATGCACAACCACACATTCATGGCCACTCTGGGGATTTTGGTGCCCAGAACTGGACATGGTATTCAAGGTGAAGTCTAACCAAAGCAAATTACAGTGACACTAATACTTCCCTCATCTGGCATAAAAGTGGGACATTATAATGGCACACTATGCTCCTGTTGCTGCAGCTTAGATGAGGTGGACCCTCAAAAACCAGGTGGCAACCTTAATCCAGCATAGACACGATTTCAAACTCAGACTTGATCCAAAGCCCTAATAATAATACTTCTAATGGACCTTTTTAGATGGCATTAATTCAGTTTAATTTCATTTTAACAATTGCTTTTTGTATGCTTTTGTTTGTGTTTTTGTATCTATTTTTATTTGTATTTCTTTTAATTTTTATAAGTCCCAGTTTGGAGTTATGACCAAGAATGATCCTGCAGAGAAAAATATATCCATTTTGTTTTCCCCAAAATTTATTTCCATCCTGAATATAAGGAAATTTGTAAGTTTTGTTAAGTTCTTATCAGAATTAAGTTGAAATTCTTACCCATCTCTAGTGAGCACAAAAGGTGAAAGAATCTATCCTATGCTATGATCCCACTCTGACCCCATCCACAATGTTAGCTATTTTTAAGAAGAACAATTTCATAAATTCATGCTATGTGACAAGTGTCATGTCGTATTCAGCCCTTAGGTAATTTTTCTTGTTTTACTCACCTATATTGGAGAGATCTGTACAGCTCTTTCAATGTGGACTTGTGATTTATCAGAGCATTTTGCAATTATGGGAAGCAGTAGTAGTATCTAATGCTCACCTATTTCCTGCTGTAGATAAGACCATAGTGTAACATTTTATTTCCAATTTTGGTAACATTAGTGTGTAATTTAGTAGTTCTCCATTAAATGTTACAATCCCCACATCTTTGCAGAAATCTCTTTTAGGAGTGTAGTGAGCTGCTACCTTTCAGCAGCATTCCAGAAAATTTATGTGGCAATTAAAGGAGCATCAGTCCTAACAATATAACAATATCTCTCCTAACTCTCCTAACCAGAACAATAAAAGCTGAGATTAGGAAAGTTAACTCAATAATCATAGAATCATAGAATCATAGAGTTGGAAGAGACCACTAGGGCCATCCAGTCCAACCCCCTGCCATGCAGGAAATCCAAATCAAAGCATCCCTGACAGATGGCCATCCAGCCTCTGTTTAAAGACCTCCAAGGAAGGAGACTCTATCACCCTCCGAGGGAGTGCATTCCACTGTCAAACAGCCCTTACTGTCAGGAAGTTCCTCTTAATGTTCAGGTGGAATCGTGGAGTTATTGTGAAACGAATGGCAAGGCTGTATCGGGTCCGTGATGAGGCAAGTAAATTTTATTATTTGGAGTATCCATAATCTTTTCTTTTAACCTCTCCCTGGGCAACCCGTCTCTCCATCTTTGTATATATTATTTGTTGTGGTAGGTATTGTTCTACTGCAGGGCCATTTCTTCTCTATCGGTAATTCAGCCGCTTTTAGCCTTCATGTTGCTAGCCTATTCCTTTTGCTCATATCTTCTCCTGCTGGTGACCCTTACAATGTATCCCATACTTTTTCAGGTAACCACACATTTCCAGCAATGCTTTAATTTCCTCTATTATGTTTAAGAGTTTTTTCCTGAAGCACTTAAGAATCTCTCTTCTTTATACAATATCGCATGGGCATGTAATGTGAGGAGGCATATTTCGAATCATTATCATATGTTAATTTTCTTCCTTGTGACGTTGAGGGCTCTATTCAGAGCTATCGCTCCGCTTTTGTGTGACACATTTGGTCCCAAGGCTCTTCCTCTAAAACTTTTCCTTCTTCGTAACTACCGCATCCTGCCTTTCGGGTGCCATCTATAAACCACTGCCCATTGTATACAGAGGTTAAATCAGCACCGGTAATGGGGGTATCTTTCAATCCGGGTCTACTAGTATAGACTTCATCAGTACTTGTAGGCAATCTGTTAAATAGTTCGTGGGGAATAGGGCAACAGTGAAGCAGGATTCAAGGTAGTACAAGTTTGTAACTCTATTTGCGGATATCAATCAGCATGCTCTCATATTTTAAAAAGTTCTCATTTGACATCCAGTGTCCTCCTCTATGTCATTACAGTTCCTACTGCTGTGGGGTCTTTAAAGTCATTTTGATCCCAAAGTCATTTGTTGGCCTCTTCAGCTAACACGGCTGCTGCTGCTACAGCCCTCAAACATGGCGGCCATCCTGACTACGGGTCCCCTTTGCTTTGGAAATAAGCTACCGGTTGTGCAAGACCCATACATCTGGGTTAATACCCCAACTGCTATTCCTGTTTTTCGGCCACGTATAACGTGAAGGTGAAGGGTATCTAATCAGAGAGGCGTCCTAAAGCTGGGGCTTGCATAAGGGTGTTTTTATTCTTTAAAGGCTCTTACGTGTTCCTCTGTCAAGGAATGGGTCCTTTTTGTTTCCCTTAGTGGACTCGTATGAGGCCTTGCCATCAGCAAAATTGGGGATCCAAATTCTACAAAACGGCCGCGCGCCAAAAATTCTCTAACTGTTTTCGGAGGTGGGCTCAGGGATAGCACATACCGCTTTTTCCGTTCACCTCCCAATGCCTTTTCCTTCTTTTAATTCAATCCTAAAATACTTTACTTCTCTTTGCACTAATTGGGCCTTCTTTTGGATACCTTGTATCCTTTGTCAGCTAAAAATTTCAAAGTCTTTTCAGTAGGCTCTTGGCACTGTTCTCGGGTTTGATGCTATCAAATATCATCCACATATTGCAATAAATTCATGGGATTCCTTGCTGGGTCAAGGGGGCTAGGTCTTGGGCCAATGCAGTGCCAATATACATGGAGAATTTTTGAATCCTTGTGCTAATCTGTCCAAGTTACCTGTTCCTCTGTCCTGTATTGGGATTCTTCCCAATTGAAAGGCAAAAATTGGTTGGCTTTTAGGGTGAACTCGAATGCAAAAAGAGGCATCTTCAGGTCCAACACTGAATACCACATAGCTTGGTTTTAACATGCTCAATAAAGTGATGGATTGGAAACTGTGGGTGTATAGTTACAACCTTTCATTCACAGCTCTAAGGTCTTGGAACGGACGATATGACCCATCGGCTTCCACTGGTAAAAGCGGAGTGTTCCAAGGGGACACTGCAAGGGGGTGATTATATCCCCATTCTGCCAATCTTTGGAGATGTTGGTGTATATCCCTGTACAGCCCTTCGGGGGACAAGGCGTACTGAGGTAGGCAATCGGGTCGCATGGCTTTTAATTGAAAATCACAGGGGGTTATCCTTTGCCAATCCCGGGGGTTATCTACAGGCCCAAAACGAGGGGCACATTGAAGGTTTGCCAATCTAAACCTCTCTTCTAAAATGAGTATATTCTCCATTCTTCCTCTAGGGGTAAGGGTTAGCATCAAATAGGTCAACCTTTCTTGGTCCTTTAAAACTAGCCACTATAGATCAATTTTCACAAAATTGAAGAGTTGCCTCTATCTTACACAATAAATCCTTCCATCAAAGGAATTGGGCCAATTGGGTGGTATGTAATAGTTATTGTGACACACAAATGTGGCCCTAATTGACATGCCGTTCTGTCAGGGAAATTATTTTTGTTTTTTCTGTAGCTCCCTTTTGCAGTTTATCCGGAGAATGGTCCAACTAGAGTGATTAATGACGACCTGGAGCTCCTGAAACAACAAAAAAGTTGTATTCTGGTGGGATATACTTGCTTGACACACGGCGTCTGGCCACCAGGGATACAAATAGTGAGGGAGCGGTTGTCTATGATGGTGCCATGTTGTTGTATCGGCAAGGCCATAAGATCCTGTTCCTCATCTAATAAGGTTGCGCGGCGGCAAGCTTCAGCTTCACTGACTTTGTTCGGGCCTTGCCCTGACCATCCTCTCTTTCCTGCGCCACGTCCTCATTTTCCTGCTTCCCTTTTTGGTCACTGATCTTTCCAGTGTCCTTCCTTCTTGCACAATGCGCACTGATTCCTTCCAACCTCTGTCCTCCTCGTCCTCTGCCTCTGTTCCACTTCCTCGGCCCCTTCCTTTTCCTCTGGAAGCTTCTACCCAAAGGCTGCTGCCAATAATTTTTGCTTTACTTTGTGGACTCTTCCGGATCTCGTTGATATACACGAGGAGGCATTTTCCATAGTCTACTTTGCCCATGTGTCCTAGTCCAGCCTGCTTCTGCAGTTTTCGTCGTATATCGGGACAGACTGACTGATAAAACTCTGTTTAAGGCCATATTTCCTGGGGTTGTATCCCTTCTTCATCCATGTCATGGGACTATATTGCCGAAAGCAGTCCTGAGGTCTTTCTAAAAATTCTCAGGACCTTCACTTGGGCTTGTAAGAATATCATAAATCCTTTTCAAGTTTACTGTCTTGGGGGGTCTTTCCTATTGCCTTTATTAAATAGTACATGATATCTGACTAGAGCCTTCGTCCCTTGCTGTCTTATAATCCCAATGAGGGGGGGCTCATGGGCACAGCAGACTCCTGTTCTTTTAAATATGGATCTACATCCTATTATCCGTTCCCTAGGTACCTCCAACCGGGCTTGCCTCAGAAATTAAGCCTCTCTGTTCAGGAGTGAACATGGTTTGAAAGTAGCTGTTGGGTATCTTCCCTGTGGGCATGTGAGTCTGAAAAATTCCTTGCATGAATTGAGCCACTTTTGTGGGGTCTGGGGCCAAACCCCCATAGCCGCCTTCCATATAAAAGAGCGCTGAGAAAGGGAATGTGATGGTATAGAGTAAAGTTTCCACTTCTCCTTCAGGTTAACAATGGTGGGGCACCTGCGCAAAGGAAAAGAGCGACGCTGGGGATCTTCGGGTGACGAATGGGCCTTAGGTGCCTTGCCTTGAGAGTGCCTGGCCCTAATATTTTAGTTCCGCTTCTAAGTGTCATTTTATCATCCTCTTCAGATTTGGTGTCCTGTCCCTCCCCTGACTGCTGTCCCGGGGTGGGAGCAGGGACCTGTGGATATATTCTTTATATAGAGGTGGAGGGGGTGGAAGTCTCCTCCGGTGGCGAGAGGGAAAAGGAGGGTAAAGGTTTATACACTTACATCATGCATTTACATCTCGTAACCAGGGAGGATTTATTTTACAACTTCTCGACAAGCGGCAATATATTCAGATCGGATGATGTCTGCCAGTGTAAGTCATTAACTCGGCATAAGATCCAGATCAAGGGAAACCCTCCTTCGGCCATCTAGGGTCTATATTTATTACAAGGCCATTCTAATCACCCAGTAAGTTCTTAGCTTACTTAGGCTGTCTAGGCCTGAGGAAATGAAACTTTCTAAATTCTTAAAGATATATCTAGATTACATTGCAACGGAGTGCAAATTTTGAACTACCTTCCTCCCATTTTTAGATCGAATCTGGGGCACCCTCACTAGTCACTTTACTTTAAAACGCTTAGCTTCAAACCTTTATGCTCTTGCGGCCGCTATGCCTTGAGAGCTTCTCAACAGCAGTCATTCTTAGGGGTGTGACAGGGTGTAACCACACTTTAAGGAAAAGAGGGGAA